>NC_061862.1:157882164-158182164 GCF_907164915.1 Impatiens glandulifera | reverse complement strand
GATATTGGTAATGTTGGAGATGATTGATTTGACCGTAGTGAAAGTGTAAGATCACATATGGGAGGTCTTATTGGGGTGGATAAATTGGAATGAGATGGATGGTTAGCTGAATTGAGAATAAAAAAGGTCTGATTGAATAAAATGTGAAATGAGAGTGATTTAAATAGACTTAGGATAAAAACAAAATAAAAACGTTTTTTTTATAAAAAAAACATTTTTTATATTCATATTATCGAATTTATTTTTGTTAATTAGATTAATTCGATTTGTTTAAATTTAGATTAACATTAAATAAATAAAAAAATTGAGGTATAAGAATAAGTCTATCGTTTTTCAATAGAGTCTACCCCATTATTAAAGTTTGTTTTTTATGTTAATTAAATTTGATTTTTTAGATTATGAATAAATATGATTATTTTCTTTTAAAAAATCTAAAGCAGAATAATCATTTGTTTTTTTCTCTTTTATCATTCACGTTTTCTCTTTATCGTCATTTTTATTTTAAAATTTTGTAGGCAAAAGGGAAGAAACCGTGTGGACTTCATTCAAATTACAAAAAGACCATCAAGATTTCTATCCAAGGAAGGTTATGGAAGCCCTAGAATCATCCATATGAGATTTGAAGAGGGAGCATTGAATAACACTTGACATTTAGGTGACATCTAAGGCATTTAAAATGTTTTTGACATATTTTAAATGGAAATTCATTTCAAAAATAACAAGGGTGTTAAATAGGCCTTGAGCCCTAAGGTTTTCTTGGTGAATTCCCTATTTATACACACCCTAGTGCAAGACTTGCACTGCAAAACCGAAACCTCCTGAGCACACTAGGATGGCCTTTAGATAACCTCCCTAAGCAATCACCAATTAGAAATTGGTCATAAAAATTGCTTAGAGCTTAGGTTTGTTTAATTTTTCGAAATCAATAACAACCCTCTTTGTAAGTTCTTGTTTTTAAATTAAATACAATGCTTTGCATTTGCCTTTTCATCCCATAATTTGTAATTGTATGCATAAACGGCTAGTTTAAGTTTTAATTCTGCATCATTCTTAATGTAAATAACCTCACCATGTAAATAAAAAAACATAGAAAACTAAAAACAAAAATAAAATATAAATATAAATCGAAAACCTTTTTTAAAATCAAAGCTAGTTTGATAGCTTTTCAGCCAAACCCTTTAGATCTGTTTTGAACATGGGACATTAAAAACTTAAGCGGTTTAAACAGATGTTAAAACCTTTGAGCTTTGAAAATCTATTAGTTTAATGAAGGATACTTGGCTAAAAAATCCTTCAAACTAGCCAAGATCTAACCCTAAAAAAATTATATAATTTGCTTTTGATTATTATCGGTTTGATTTTAATTTTGTAAATGTTAGAATTAAATTTTTTGTTTATATAATATTTATTTACATGTTAATAATGTTTTTGGAGATTTTTGTGTTAATTGAGAACTATTTGGATCATCAAATCGTTAGCTAGCTAGGGTTAGGTCGAAAATCAGAAGAACAACAAACCCTTCTGTTATAGTGGTGCTTAGGACTGGAGGAATGAGCCTTGGAGCGCACTGGAGGAGCCTCCGACCGAGAAACATGCACCCGGGAGTGTGAGGATGTCGCTGCAGACAAGACCGAGGAAACTAACATGGCTTTACGCTTGGGCTAGTTTTCCTAACGCTTAAGACCAAGGAATCAGACCCAGGATGCACTGTTGAACCTTCATTAGACCGAGAAGTTCACCTCCTCTCTTACTAATGCATAAGACCTAGAGGGCACATTTTTTTGATGTAGTTCCTTTAATCGACCAAGAGGACTTATCCTTGAGCTAATTTTCTTGTCGCTTCTCATCCATAAACACCCCTTTAGTTTACTTGTTTCTTGTCCAAGACCGAGTGGGAGCTATTATAGGCTATGACCGAGGATCTGCACCTAAAGGAGACATGTTGCTCGCTTAAGATCGAGGAAATGGACCCACTACTGGTCACATTTTCAGCACCCGATGGAAACCCGTGGCTCACCCTAGGACCGAGAAATTGCACCTACTGTTGGCTCCACACCCAATGTTGACCTAGGACCTAGAAATTGCACATATTGCTACTGAAGGTTGAACCTGTTGTGCACCTGGGACCGATGATGGTTGTTGTTGGAGATTGAGGACAGATGTTGACTATTGTTGGAGACTTGGGACCGATGTTGGATGTTGTTGGAGACCGATGATTGATGTTGTTGACTAGGCACCGACATTGTTGTACGTTGAGGATTGTTGTTGCTGATCAAGGACCGATGAGTCGATGACTGATATTGTTGCACGTTGCTCGACCGAGGGCATAAATTCTGACCGAGATGGGTTCATACCTTGGCTAAAATATAGGTTTTGCGACCGTGGAGACTAACCACGGTCCTTTGCTTAATATTTTTCATATATTTTGTCATTGTTTAGGGTTGACTTTTCATTTGGGTTTTTGTTGGCTTTAATTGATGTAAGTTTGTGACTTATGTGATCTCCTATGGTATCATATAAAATTTTAACATTGTAAAGCATAAAATATTTTTAAAATGGCCAAAAACTAATAGAGACCTTATGGGCATTGTGGGACATAGCGTTTAAAAATCATTTCTCACACGTAACCAAACGCTAAACTCATTTCTCTTAATTTCCTAATTTTTTATTAATTATGTGGCAAAATTAAAATTGAAATTTTTTAAAGTAGGCCTATAACATACTTCCCATTAAAAACTCTCAATCTTTTCCAGATTCGACAAGACAGTAAGTTTTGGAGTTGTCTACAAAGTCACATTTTTTTAAAAACTTAATTTTTTCGAACCTTAAAATTATTTCCCTCAAATGTGACTTTTTTTCAAAACGATGCATTTTCAAAAGAGAGATCCCATAAAAAATTTCAAGTTGTCGATTTTGCCGTAAAAAATCGATCATAGTTTGTTTATGCAAATATTTTCAATGCAAATGATGTTAATGCATGCATATGTAAATGTAATCATATGAAGGGTCGATCATTTCCAGATTATTCATTAATGACATTTTAGACTTCAAGTGTACCATCAATCAAGTATGTGAAGGAATCTTGTCTCCAGGTTGTCCGATAGATCTTTCATTGTTTTCTGTGATTTACCTTGAATGTTTGACTCATTAGCACGAGTAGACATTGAGATTGATCTTCCATAAGCATTGTTCTTAGGATTGAGCTTTAGTCGCGGTCTTGGGACCTAAAATCATTATTTATGATCGAGAGATCATGTCCTAATTTGTGCTTAGCTTTTTCAGGGGGTTCTTCATCGTCTTCTATGACTTACCTTGAACATTTGACTCACTAGCTCAAGTAGACGTCGAGATTCTTCTTCTAGAAGAATCGTTCTGGACTTTAAAATGTAGTTATAGTCTTGGGATCTAGAGTTATTGATTTTGGTTGAGAGAACATATCTTAGTTAAAGACAAATAAAACAAACACAATTATTATCGACTTCAGATTTATATCAGACATCGTTACATGTTCGAGCCGCTCTAAGATGTTGTACGAATAACTTGTTAGGGTCACTTCAAAACTATAATAGGCCTCACATTGATGGAGTGCATCATCTCTCAATTTTTACACTGAGTTAACATTTTTCACATGCTCGTATATCCACAATGCATTGCTCCATTTACATGATTAGTTGTTCTAGCTACCCTTATGTTCGAATGGAATCAAAGATAAGATATTAAGACCATTTCAAGTTTATTGAGTGGACTATAGTGCATAAGATATTGAGGAGTGATGTTCATTCTCGTCCTTGTATTCGTCTTCAGTCGAGGGATCCGAAATTGTGGGTTATGATCAAGAGATCATGTCCTGAATTGAAGGTTGGTGAATAAGCGTGATCGTTACTCGTCTTTATTATTTCCGCATACTTGAGTTGCTTTGAGATGTCATTGTTTATACATATGGTAGTTTGTTAAGGATTTATCAGACAATAATAGGCTTACCATCAATGGAGTGCATCATCTCTCGATTTTTACATCGAGTTGGCATTTTTCGTATGCTTGTATATCCACAATGCATTGCTCCATTGTCACGTGGTTATATTTTCTAGTTAATCATTTTGTTTGAATGAATTCAAATATTCTTCAAAAGAATAAAATGAGCTTACGTTCAACATGTAGAACATACCAATGTATAGGATTTGGGGTAAACGATTTTCATTCTCGCCTTTTTGTTTCTCATAATTGTTGTGTGGATCGAGAAATGTCTTCGTCTAAATGATATGATCGCCCTTGTTTTGAAGCAAGGGAAAGTCAAAATGTCATGAATGCGTCCTATGGAGTGACGACCCTTAAATTCCTATATGCAATGCAAATGTTATATGCATGAAGCCAAATCATCTATGTAGCTTTCCTAATGTTTTCAATTAGTGGATCTCGTTTTTTTATTTTTATTGGTTCGTCATGAAAAATATGTTGATCTCAAAAGATGGTTAAGAAAAAGAAGTAGCACCAATCATATGACGATCCGTGTCATCATTTATACATACCCAAGGGGAAGTAAGCGCACATTTTTCAACTCGTCTTTTTTATTTAAAATGAAAGTATTTTAAAGTGGGGTTAGTAGTAAACAAAATAAATTGTTACAAGAATTCAACCCTCGTCCTCGCCTTACAATGCACACAATGTTTTGCAAAGTATAAAAAATATTTTATGTTCAATGAAAAGAAAATGAAAATTGAGTCTTCTTTGAGCTCCTCCTTTCCTCGTCATTTGGTCTTTTGTCTTCTTTGTTTGCTTTGGCATTCCTCTTGTTGAGACTTAGCTTTAAAGGTCAATTTTTTTTATCATGATTGTCGTCGACTTCGTGTTGTTCCGCTCGGAAGAGTAAGAGGCATGGAACTAGTGGTTTGATTTTGACCTTTATGGCTAAGTCATCATCCTCGGAAGACGACATCTCGTGGTTATCTAAATGGCTAAAGTTGTGGCACAGACATACCTACGAGACAAACATCAAAGAAAAGAAAACGTGATGTCGTTTTTTCATTTCTTTTTAAATGCAAGAATATACTCGTGAGCGTCTATCTAACTACATACATACACGTATTTATACAAGTATAATAGGCACGTTAAAGTTTCTAACGTGGTTATATCAATTGGAACGACGATCAACGTGTCATGGGAGTAATGCATGGTTTTTGTGTCTAAGTAAAATAATAAGAGAGAGTTAGCTCCCAACATATCAAATGAAGCTATCAATGTAAGAGAGCATACCCTCAATCTGGAAATTCTCCCCCCTGCCTTTTAGTGTTATCTCTAAAAGGCAAACACACTAAAAATGTGGAAGAGGGGATTGATCCCAGAACCTAAGTCAAACTCACGGAACATCACTCAAGCATTTGGAACAGATCGTTATTTCTCATTGACTAATCTTTGCACATAATACTATAGGTATACAGATACATCGCACAACACACATCGTGTACTACCTCAAAACAAAAGGTGATATACCCAAGTTAAGCACGTAGAAATGTGAAGTTGGATGATGTACCATTCTTCGCCTTTATTTATTATTTTTGTCTTTTGAATTTTTTACTTTTTAGAACTTTTTTTATTGAAGGTTTAAAATATTATTCTTAAAATTACCACAAGTTTATTTCAAGTTAAGCATCGACTACTCCCCAGCAGAGTCGCTGGAAAAGCTATAACTTCAAAAATCGACCCTTCCCGAGAAGGGGTTTTCATTACTCGATGGTCCCGCCCCATAACTCACCTTCCTCTCAAGTCTCGAGTGAGAAAAAGGAATCAAAATGGTAGACTTTACTAGAGTGCATTTAAAAACATTGATTTAAACTAGCTTTGATTATTTTAGAGTCGCCACATAATTTACTACTCGAGAAATTAGGAAAGAAAAAATAATTTGCGTATTCAAACGCATTTTAGAAATTTTGTTCTTGGTTCGGTGCTTGGTTACACGTGAGAAAAGACTCTCACGTTATGTCTCAAGTGTCTGTCATATGATAGTCTCCCTATTTTAAACTTTTGACCATTTAAGAGAATATTATTCTACACTTTATTTATTTATTCAATTCTAAGGCATTCGTTTAAAGATAATCCAAACTTAAGCATGTGTCTAATTTTGTATCATTTTTTTTAAAGCATGTGTCTATATTATATTATGATAAAAAAATTATAATTAAATTCAAACGCACATACCAAATATGTCAGAGTGACAACCTGTAATTCCAAATATTTATATTAGAATTCTTACCTTATAATAAAATTAAATATATAATTTTATATAATATATTATTTCATATAGTATTCCTATTGCACTCTTATTATATATAACCTATATATGATTTTATTATCTATATCTTTTCAACCATACTCCACCTCCACCTCCACCTCCACCTCCACCTCCACCTCCACCTCATTAAACTATTCATTGACCATCATTATTACGTTCACATTACATCTTACATCGAGTCATATTTAGTTCACGTTAAAACTCACATCCAAAAATAACAACTATTATATTATAATAAGTTATTTTGGTGTGTCCTTACACCTTAATGTATATTATTACTTGTTTTTATTTGCTTAGGCTTGTTTGTTCCAAGTTATTTAAATAACTTGGAAAGAGAAAATAATGATTATGGGTAATAATTTTAAAAAAAATAATGATGTTTAATTTGAAAGAAACCCTTTATTTTGACATGGCTCCTTATAACTTTTTTATATGAGTTTGGGTGTCACACCTTTATTATGAATATTTTGAGACAATGGTGGATAAAGTATATTCAACATGTGAGATGGAGTTAAGTTGTACTTTTACCAAAGTAAAAGGAAGGGGAAGTAACATTCTAATAAAAAAATTAAAGGGATGGGACGAAAATACTTCTATAAAGAGTGAATGATAAATTTTTATTTTTAAATTACAGAATAATGATAAAATTAATTAATTATATTAAGTAGATAATTCGGTTGTCAAGTTTGTGAAGAGGAATAAATAATCTTCTTCATTGCATTTTTTATCTCAATCCTTGGGATTTGTTCTGCAGCATGCTTAGAGTCAAATGTGATATAACGGATTAGTGGTAGTTTTTTTTTATATATCACAACATTATTCAGTATAGTAGATTATATCAAATAAGTACATAAAATAAAGAATAATCGTAGTCGTTCGATGCATATCATTCATTATTATGATATTTTCTTAGATCCGTTCAGGAAAACTAGTAGAATATGTCGGAGAGTTAATCGTTATTCTCGAGGATTTACGAATTCTCGAGGATTTACGAGTTCTATTAAGTATTATTTTTTATATGTTATTTTCATGTCATACTTTTTCGTTATGTTTTAATAATTTTTTTATTTTATTTTTAATATACATGGACATTTTTCAAACAAAAAAAATTAAAAATAATGAATGAGAAAAATTATAACACAGGATTTGAATATATGATGTATTATCGCATATAATAAACATTGAAGATTAAGAGAGTAAAGCTAGATTATAAAGATGGCAAAGAGAACTTAAAATTAAATTTAATTAACTATTATAATTCATAAATAACTAATCAAATACAATTCAATTTTATTATTTAAGTTTTTAGTGATGCAAAAAAAACATTTTATTTTTAAATAAAGTTACATGAGGAGTGAACACCAACTAACCTTTTTGTTATCATTATAAAGGCAATCAAAATATGAGAATGTACTTGTAAATAATTTATTTTAATTGTGAGTTTAAAACAATAGTTATTTATTCTTCATATTTTTATATATAATTAAATATAAAATAATAATTACAAAATTAATTATATGGGGTTATTTTTTAATTTATAAATATAAATTTATTTTATTTATGTAAATTATATAAAGTTGTGAAATTGAAATAATTCACAAACTTAAAAAATGATAATTACAAATTTTCAAAGAAATTTAACTATTTTAAGAATTTATATAAATTTAATTTTTTATAACTAATATCTTAGAAATTCAGTTTCAGGTTTTCACTTTCTTGTTGAGATCAAGATTAAAGACAGAAATCTAGAGTTCAAATAAAATTGTAAAAGTTTAATTTGAAAAATATTAGTTATATATTATTATTGTTTTTATATATAATTAATTATTTTATATCTAGTCAATTTTAAAAAATTAATATATTTAAATATAAAATTAATTAAAAAATAATAATAAATAAATTACACTATAAAAAATTATATTTATAATATTAATTTATTTATTTGAATAAATAATAATTTTTTAATTTATAAATATAAATTTATTTTTTTAACGTAAAATAAATATAAAATTTTAAAATTTTAAGAGTCATAACTTATATTTTTAAACATTTCTCATCGGTTAAAGAAATGATTATAATAACTAACTAGATTGGCTAGAGATGGAGTGAGTGGAGTTTCAACCAAAGAAGTAAAAATATAATAAAATCTAATTAAAATAGACAGTTTACTTAAAATTATTAACAAATTGTAAATTAGTAAAATCGGAGTTTAATTTAAAAGATATTATATATATATATATATATATTTAATTAAATATTTTATACCTAACTATTTTTTAAAATTTATATTTTAAAATAAAATAATAAATAAATAACATTATACAAAAATTATATTTACAAAATTAATTATATTAATTTATTTATTTGAATAAATTATTTTATTTTATAAATTTAAAATTATTTTTTAATATAAAAATGATACACTATCGTAAAATTAAAATTATTTGTAAACTCGTAAAATTATAAAATTTTATTAACGTAAAAAAAATTATAATATTTTAACCTCGTTACTCTGTTGGTGTGGGTGAAACAAATTGTCAAAATGATAAAAATAAATTATTGAATTATAAAAACCCAATGAAAAACCAGATTAGATCCTTTATAACAGATTTGACTAGGTACCCTCCCTAACAAATACCCTCCTCTGTGAGAGGTGAGATGGAACTTGGGCACACTGGATCAAAGTGAATTATGATGCTGCAATCGATGACATGAAAAGAAAAACCTTAGTTTGGTTTTTGAGGTTCATGATCACAATGGAAGGTTGATATCATGTTTTTGTTCAAACAATTCAAGCCGAAGCCATTTTGAGGTTGCTACCTTCCTTCTTAACTTGGGAGTCGAGAAACACTATCATCGAATCAAATTTAACCATTGTTCTTCATAATCAAAGAGTACCTTGGGTCGTGAGGAAAATTTTAATGAATGTTAGATATATGAGGACTCAACGTTCATCTTATAAATTCTCTTTTATAAAGCGTAACTAGGGTCGGGCCTACGACGAGCTAGGCCTAGGCCATCTAAAAAACAAATATCCTTTAAAACATTAAAACCCGCGATCTTGATGTTGTTATTATACCATTTAACCAACTATACTATGTTATTTTTTAAATTTAAATACAAATTATTAGATGTTTCCCATATAACATATAAGTTAATACAAATTAAGAATAATATTTCTTCACATATATATATGACTGCTCAAATTAGCAAATGGGGAGCGGTGGAATTAAAAAAAATGTGCATCTGACTCTTCACCTTCCCATTCGCCATGCCTTTCATCCACTAAACCCTAACCTTCTCTTTATTTCGCATCTTCCAAGCATTCTCGTCGTCTATAATTCATCAAAGAATAGCGAATCGAAGAACACCAAAGTGAAGAAAATGAAATTGTCATTAGTCGATGTTGAAAGGTAAAAGTGAAACTTTGTTCTTCAATCTACGTTCTTCATGATTTTGAAGTAAACCGTTCTTAAGCATTATTGTATAAATTACATTAATTCATTCTACGTTTTCCAGGAATATTTTAAAGTTGAACCGTTGTTCATAAACCTCAAATGAATCATTCTACATTAGTTGAACCGTTCTCATTCTAATGTCGTTAATCTTCAATGTTATGTTGCCTTAACTATGTTATCATGTTGTATGAATCGTATTGTCATATTGGTTAATTAGTTGTCATGTTGCGTTAACTACGTTGTCATGTCGGCTTTTCTTAGAGTCGTTACAAATAATAGATATCAGTAACTGATGTATAAGACCGTTAGTAATAATAGATCCGTAACGGCTATATAAGGTCGGTCGTTACTAATATTCGTTTTCGTTACAGAAGACTTACTAGTAATCAGTGGCAGACATACTTGAGGGCTCCCCAACCTGACTAAAAATTTTAAGATATTATATATATATATATATATTATATATATATATATATATATATATATATATATATATATATATATATATATATATATATATATATATATATATATATATATATATTAAATAAGGTTTTGTCTTACTGGTTTTGGAGTGAACACTTCTTTTTATAAAATAATCTTCTTTTTATAAAATAATATTTTTTTATTTTATACGAACACTATTTTTTAATATATAAATATTTATAATAAACTAACACTTTCTTCTATAAAAATTAATTCATAATTATAGTATTCTAATTTTTTTATTTTATTTTATACAAACACTATTTTCTAATATATAAATATTTATAATAAACCAACACTTTCTTTTATAAAAATTAATTCATAATTATAGTATTCTAATTTCAGATATAATTTTATTAAAGTAATTATTAATAATATTTTATTTTATACAAACAATATTTTCTAAGATACAATATTTATAATAATTTATAAATTTTAGTTAATATATAAATAAAATTTATTTATTTAAGTTAAAATATAAAGAATTATATATAAAATAATGAAAATCATATAATATTATTATTTATTTTAAAACTACATTTATATAATTATATATATATATATATTATTAATTTCAATATAATTAATAATATAAATTACTTATAAAATAAATATTAAAATAATAATTTATATAAATATAAGGGTAAAATAATAATTTATATAAATATAAGAGTAAAATATTATTTTATATTTCTTAATTTTAAATTAGTTTTAAACTATTTCAAAAAATAAATGTATTTATTAGATTTTATTTAAGGGCCTAGAGTTGTGACACATATTTATTTTTAGTTATTTATTTTATGTAGGATATAGAATAATGAAGATGTTATATAAACGAATTTGTACTTCTACCTCACATAACCATAACCAAGAGCCTTCTCAATCAATTAATGAACCTACTAATGAGTTTAATGTTATAATTAGAATATAATATATCAAAAGATACATCATTTTTTTTGTGTTATATTTTTAAGTCTTTAAATAAAGAAAGAAGATGATACCTTTATAGGAGATGTGTACAAAAATTAGAAAATAGACTGCAGAAACTTATTAAAATTGACTAATACGAGCAGTTTCCGAATAGACTGCATAAACTTATTGATTTTTTTACATTTCATGAGGCATCTGAAGACCTACTTGGGCGAATCTGATCTGTCACTCAATTCGAAACAATCTGAAGGCCAGGTCAATGACTAAAATATTATTTAGAATATTTTATGTTGTATATCATTAAGGTGACTTAAATATTATTTAGAATATTTATTATATTCATATAGTATAAAGTGATCATGCATGTTCCCTTAACTTGTCACGTCCTTTTTATGCATCTCTATCTCTATAGATCTGTCTAGTGCCGCAAAATGAGTTCGAGAGATTTGGCTCTTATTTCGGCTTCTGCTATCGCCGGCGCCATAGCGTCTGCTTTTGCCGTCAGTTTCTTCGTACTCCCTAAGAGAGTTCGATCGTCCACCAACAGAAAACAAAAGCGATGCTGTCCTTTTGATCCCGCCAAGCGCCAAGGGTGAGTCTGCATTAATTATGAGAGAATGAAGTTCGGTTTAACAAACTTGGATATATATAAATATATATCAGGAAGTAGTCGACATCATACAGATCTATATTTGTTCCGCTTTGATCTGTTATTCTATCTGCAGTTACTTGTCGTGGGATGATTACTTCATGGGAATTGCACTTTTATCTGCTGAGCGGTCTAAGGATCCTAACAGGCAGGTCATATGCTTTTTCTTCAATCTCTGTTTTCCTACTTCAGTTAATATTGAACTTATATATTATGATTTTACTAGTGACTTCTTCCCTGGCTTTGCCACTAGTTTATCTATCTTACAGAAATCAGAAAAGATATTCTTCCTAGGATCCATGTATCTTGTTCACATCCAAATATGTTTTGCAAATGATATTTTATTTAGAAATGGCTACTACAACATCATCATGTAACACACCATGTGTGCAAAGGTAGAATTAGAATTTAAAATATGATTTAAAATATGCCCGGGTTAGAATGTTTTCATAAAACTTACCCGGGCTAGAATGATAATAATATCAAACAAACAAACAAAATACACCTAACGACAGGGAAACATTAATAACGACGGTATTTTCATTTGTATATAAAATATTTTAGGCTATCAGGCTACAACCCAAATAGGCTTTTACATAGATCTGCCCTTAATGTGTGTAGCATTGATATCCTTCAGGTTTAAACCTAATTAATATGATGGGCCTTAATGCACTCCTTTGCTGATGTTTCATCCTAGCATGTGAATTATATGTTGTTTTTTAAAAAATGATAATTGTATTATTGAGAGCCCAAAAATGCTACTCTCATGCCTCAAAAGGAAGAGCAGCAATATGCTGCTTGCAATGGAAAAGAAAAACATCAAAAGGTGCATGTGGGAAATAACAAATAAATATCATTATGCTACCAAACTCTTAAAAATAGGCTTAACCTACATATAAACTATTTATTAATCATCTCATCAGTTTAAAACCTCAAACCAGAGACTTTCCCAGGTTCAAATATGTTGTTCCAAATGACAAATTCGACTGTGTACCACCTTCGCAAAGATTAATTATTTTATAGAATTAGTCAAAAGCAATGAAGAAAGAGAATGAAAAGTCCACATATTTTGTGAGGGTAGTATAAAGTGGAACATAAATTTTGAAACAGCAGATTTCATCCCGACTTTCCCACCCTTTAAAAACGATGAAAAAGAATTGAAAAACAATCATTTAATTTTATTCTAGTTGAGAGATTTTCATTTAAATGTTCTAATTCTTTCACTTCATACGGTTTAGCTTAATCATTATTTTTTTGGAATTAAAGGAGAACTAGGATGACACTGTGCTTACACTCAAAATGCTCCAGATGAAATCGAATCCGTGACATTTTAGTCTTTTAGGCCGACTCTTATCATTAGGCTACCTTAGTGGGGTTATTAGATCATTATTTTTAGCATGCAAATTATTTGTATTGAAGTTTTACACTACTCTTTCTACAAAATACTATACAATATCACGTATTTTACACTATTACGTGTGTAAATTTAAGTCACATCTTCCATGTTTTATTCGAGAAAATGATAAACATTTTCATTAACAAAGAAATAATTTATTTTTTTAAGACATAGTTTGTTCTTTGAGAAAGTTAATATGTCACCTCATAGTCATGTTCTCACTTCAACTTAAGGTATTATTAGTGAGAATTGAACTGAGAAAGAAAAAATAAATGTCTAAAACAAAGAAATAAAAACTATTAATGTCTAGTTAGATTTGAGTAATCTTGTATATTTTAAATCTCCTTCCAAACTACTTTCTCATCTACCTCATATGGGAATTTTCTCTCTATTATATATTCTCCCCTTATTTTGGGACCAGCATTTAGCTGATGTAAAAGAATTTTTTTTCTCATGTAAACAGGTTGGTGCTTGCTTAGTGAGCCAAAATAATGTAATACTTGGTAAGACAGTTAACTGAAGCATAAGTTCAATTTTTGTATGGTTACTTTTTTTAATTACTATAAAATTGCAGCCATGATGTGAATGTTCATCTATATGTGTGAGGAATGAGTTGAATTAGAATTGGTATTATAATTCTAATTCTATGTATAATTTTATTTCTATGATTTGCAAATAATAAAATTATAATTTAATCTAATTAATATGTTTTTTAAAAATTAATATATATTATTTATTTATTTTAAATATTGGTTTCACACAATCAAATAGGAAAACTCAAATTTCAATAGATTTTTTAAGTATCAATTTTCATTAAAATAATATTATTCGACATTTTAACTTTTAAATTAAAAAACAAAGGATTGAACGGGGAAGACAATCTATGTCATTCATTAAGCTCCATAACCCCATTTTTTAATATTTAATAGTATTATATTATTAGTCTCTTTTTTTTTCTTTTAATATTAAATATATATTATACTATATATATATATATATATATAATTTTTTATCTCTTTTTATTTCTGTATTATAATATATTAACCATTTATATCTAATTTTATATTATTAAAATTTATAAAAAAAAAATATTATTTTAGAAGTCTCAAACAAAATATATATATATTTAACCTACTATATTAAAACAAAAAAAAAATACATTGGTTTAACATTCTAAATTCGAAAAATAAAAAAGAATTAAAATTTTTAATCGTATTTTAAATGATAAAACAATCAGTTATTTTGTTTAAAAAAATTGAATTACAATTCTTTCCGACCTAAAATAATTGTAATTGAGAAATATAAAATTACACTTAGAGACTTAAGATTCAAATGTCAATTTCAGAGTTAACCAACACACCCTTAAACTTTCTAAAACGTATTCGAAGTAAATTAAAAAAAAATAAAAAATTGCAGGAATTGGGTACAATGGTTTCCCACGTGGTTGTTCAGATGATAAGCTACCCTGGTCAAAGGTTAGTATTTAGTTCTGTAAGGTTTGGACTAATTGACAGACAGACACTTGACAACGATCCTGAACTTTTTCAGAAGTCCAAGACCAATAACCCTTTGGAGACCAAATACCCGTGAGTGATGTAAAATTAGTTTGTTCCTTAAAAATTTCAAAATTAAGATTTGAATTTGGTTGTCTAGTTATGTTTGTCATGCTGAAGTCAATGCAATTCTAAACACAAATCACGCATCTGCTGCAGGACAGGTAAAAAAGTTTGTTTTCATACTGCAAATAGTCAACCTTTGATTTTGTTAATATTGTTTTGGAATGCAGAAGCTCTATGTTACAATGTTTCCTTGTAATGAGTGTGCTAAGATAATCATTCAGGTGAATTTTCAATATTTTTTGGCAGTGTTAATAATAAAGGAGTTGTCGAGTTTGGTAATATTAATAATATATGAATTGTTGCAGTCTGGTATTTCTGAAGTGATTTACTTTGTGGAGAAAATGTTAGACAATTGTGACAACACCTACATTGCTTCTCACAAATTGTTATCCTTAGCTGGTCTTAAGGTAAAATCTAATCATTCATTGTTAAGCAGAAATTTGATGTACCAGTATTTGATATTGCTTGCTTGTTTGGACAGGTAAGGAAGCATCAACCGCAAATGGATAAAATCTTAATCGGTTTTGACGACGAGTCTTGACCCATTGCTTTTTCTATGAGCAAGTAAGTCTTTGTATTGTTTGAAAACAATGGATCAAAAGGTATATCATCTGTTCAAGGATAATATTATGTTTCATTCACATTATCCAATGGGTTGGGAATATATGACTGCAAAATTAAAATTATCAATATTAATAATAATAATAATAATTAGATATTTCAAAAAAATAAAAAAACACTTTGTACCCGAATAATAATAAGAATTGCAATGCGTTCTTCTTTTTAAAAACAAGAATAGAATGTTAAGAAAAAGTACCTCTTCCAAATAAGTATCAACAGATTCATCAATAACTGAAGGATCGACATTCCCAAATTGTCAAAACAGCTACACCATTTTTTTTTTTTAAATCCTGCATTAGTAATGATTGGAGGACTAGATATATACCTCTATACTAAATGCAGATCACGGAAACATGCAAGCAATCCTCGCGAAAAAAATCAAGAGCGCGAGGATTATCCAGATCACCTGATTGGTAGACATCAATAATATATAGGTGACCCTGTGATATGTATATATAAGAAGAAATTTATTCAAAAAACCAAGGATATAACCAATATGGACTTTTGGTATAGTGTCCTCATTGAAATTAACATCCATTAACAAATTGATAAGAAAAATAAATGGGAGTGAGGATTCAATTTATATAAATAAAGTGAATTTATATTGGCCAAATTTAAAATAAGTTATCACTTAAATAAAACAAATGAGAACTCATTTATAATATATATGCTTTTGTTAAAAACACTTATATACAAACTGTATCAATTATAAAATTGTCATGACTTTTATTAAAAGTATATATACATAAACTTATTCGTAATAAAAACATCTGTGATTACAGATAATATGAAACAGAAGTGAGAGAAACTATGAGATTTGAAAATAACTGAAACGCCCTAAATTTCTTATAAAATGGGCCTTTTAAAATTATTAATATCGGCCCAAGTTTACAATAGCCCAGCCCATAAATAACGAAAATAAAATAAATAAAGATCCGTGGCCCTTAACGATAATAAAACAACTCAATAAATAAGCATACCTGGTCCAGTAGTCAGCTTTGTAATCCAGACTAGGGCTCCAAATGAGTCAAATCGAGCTCAAGCAGTTTGAGCTCGATTCGAATGAGTATTTATTAGCTCGATTCAAACTTGAGCTCGAACGAGTTTATAAATTTGAGGTCGAGTTCGACTCGACTATTTACCTTTAAATTTGACTCGACTCGAAAAACTTGAACTAAAATTATATTTTTAAATATTTATGAAAAGAAAAATGTATTTTAAATTTTAAGTTTTTATATTAAATAAATATATATTATTTATTATCATGTTTGAAAAAGTTTCACAAGTTATCGAACAAATATTATATGATCAAGAACTTGATCAAAATTAAAGTGACTAATATGATAACATATTGTATTTTTTTTAACCTTATTTTATTTTTAATTTTTTTTTTAACTAAGTATAACTAGCATCACACCCGCGTATATAGTCCTTCCTTCGCTTTCATTTTAAGTTTTTCTGATGGAATTAAGCTATGACATTTTATTTATTTATTTTTTTTTCTCTTAGGTCGATTTTTTCATCAGGCTACTCTAATATGTTTTTACATTTTAATTTTATTAAATTCACTTTAATTCAAATAAGTAGTTTAATCAATTCACTCTAATTCAAATAAGTAATTTAAATTTAAAAAATAATATTATTTAATTACAAAAATAATAATTTAGTTCCCATTAAAAATATTTTATATATTGTTGACTTGGTTAGTTAAGGATAGTGATATATATCATATTTAATTGCATGTCAAAGAATATATCACAATAAATAATTGTTTAAATATAAAAATAAAAGAAAATAAAACTTGTGATATATGATGATATACAACAACAACCATTTGCATAAATAAATTGCAAACATATGAAAACAATGAGTAACCAAAATTTGCTTAGTTGTTGTTATCATGCCAATAAGATGATTAGATGGTGACTAGAATCATTATTGTTGTACATTCTTTTTAGTATTATTTTTTTTATTTTTTAAAGTTATTTATACATTTTATTCTTAAATTTATTCAATATATTATAAATATTTGTAGATTTTAAATACTACAATTTGTCAAATTCCTAATCATCGCATAATCATGTGTGTATGTTTCAAGTTGATAGTAAAAGAATTAAATATTTCACAAATACTATGAGAATTGTAATTAAAATTATAAATGAAATCATATAAAAAAAATTATTAATTTACTAGGATAGCACAATTCAAAAGATTATTATTTTTTTTTAAAATAAAAGTGTATTGATTCTAGTCAAGAAACGTTTTAAGTTCATGTAAGATTATTCATAGAAAGATTGGGTTCTTTTCTAAAATTTAAAAATCTTATATAATTATTATAACTCCTATAATATTTTGATGTACTATTATAAATTGTCCTAGGTTAATTGACTACATTTAATCGATGAATATAATTCATAACATCATTATTATTATTTTATTTAATATTCGGTCTGAAAAGTCTGTAGAATCGTTTGGAGAGTTTATCATTCTTTTTACCAACCTTCGAGCAAGTTAATTTTTATTTATTTTGTATGTTTTCCGTCCTTGAAACATTATTTTTTCTCCCACGATTGTTTTACATGTTTTCAATTTTTTTCTTATGTGATGTTTTTGTTAATTTGTGTTTAAATTATTCTAGTTTTTGTAAGATTTGATGCACTTTTTAAAAATAATAAGAAGAAGAATAAGAATCTTGTAAACCTTGGCAAGAAAGAGATAAAAAGCTGGTAAAAGTAAAAGATTGATTCTAATAAATATTAAAGTGAAAGCCCAAAAGGAATATAATTATTGAAAGGGAAAGATTGATCGCACTAACAAATATCGGTCAAGTTCAATTCATTTCAAAACAATTTGAATTTGAATATTTATTTTAATATAAATATATATTAATTAACATCAAATTTGTATAATTTATCTCACATTATCTTTAAACAACCATCACCAAGTCCAATTTGACTTCTCCATATTTTGATATTTATGCAATTATTTGGTTATAAAATCTAGCTCATTCTAAATTTAGTCAATCTTTTTATATAATAATATGAAATTGTGAATTTTGTGGGTCACAAAAAATAACATATTGATTGTATTTTTTATATTAAAAATATTGGTGATCTTTTTAACATTGTTTTAGATTTTTTTATTAAATTTATGAAAAATATTGTCAAAACTTATACTTTATTACTATTATCTTAATAGATTTTTAGCACTAGAGTATGATAATAGTGATTTAATAGATCAACAAAATCAGTTTATTTGTTTTCAAAAATATTAAATAGTGTATTTTCGTTTCACATTAAGTTTAGTCTCTTATCTATATATATATAATGATGCTTAATTTTTAAAGTGTCTGGATTGCCGGGTCGAGAGCTGTGGTTAATTTGGATACTTGGGTCGGATTGTGATTTGACCCGTTTTTAAATTTAAAACGGTTAAAAATAAAATTAAAAATGCTAGAGGTATGTTTCGAACTTGCAACCTAACAAAATAAGTACAACTCTTTAACCAACTAGGCTACAAAGACTTTATATTTTAAATTCAACACCAAATTTGATAAACGCGGGACGTTTTAATATTAATATAAGTTCAACTTTTTAACTAACTAATATATAATGATGTTGAGTAAATGGATACTTGGGTCGGATTATGGGTTGACTCACCCATAAACTTAAAACGATTAAAAAATGTCAAAAAATGTTATCCGTAATTTTTTTTTACGATTTTTATATTATTACTCGTGCAAATGCACGGGCTAAATGCTAGTTATTGGAATAGTATTGTAATCCTATCAAAATAGTAGTGGAATTTGTAGATTTGTTACATTTATTTTTAAGTTTGATTATACAGTTTAATCAAAACTTTATTTGTTAGAAACAAAAATATTTGGCTGTTTAAATTAAGTTCTTTTTTTTCAATCTTGAAAAAACAAGTTATATTTTAATGTGGATAAGAAAATTTAATTTAAGCCAATTTATTACAATTTTTGCATTTTTTCAAATATATATTTTTTTAAACGCATTTTGTTTTTGTGAACGCTAGAGCTTTGGAGGTTAGAATGACCCGACAATCATTACTTCACTTTAATTTAAATAATTGTATATAGGAATTGAACTCGTTGATCTCTTATGAATACTCTTAAAGTTAAAATCGAGTTTAACAAATTTATTATCATATATTGAATAAAACTTTTTATACTTCAATTTATTTTCCTAATGAGTTATTTAAAAAATCAATATAAAATATCATTTCCACATACACATAGATATACAAACAATCTTGAAAGAGATGGATTAAGATAAATAGCAAAGATAGTAGTTGAATTGAATGCACCTATTTTAGTCTTGTTTATCACAAAATGAGAATCACCTTAAATAAGTAAATTAGTAAATTGACAAGTAAAGGGTAATTGGTGGATTTTAAAACTTAAAACTCAATAGTCAATATACTACAAATATTCTTTTTATAATTTTTAAAAAATTAATTGGTCCATATACAAAAATTCAAACTCATAACATTATTTATTGCAATTGTAACTGAACAACCACTTAATGAGACCTTTACAAGCAAATGGTGGGATTTTAATGCTTTTTTCAAACTATACAATTAATAACTTTAATTTTTGCCTATAAATTAAAAAATAAGGCTTAATTGTCAAATTGGAATTCGGGATTAATTGAGATTTCAGATTTTATTTTTTAAAATTTATCATTTTAGACTTTTTATTAGTAAAGTTATACAAAATCAATTTCAGATTTTATTTTTTTAAATTTATCATTTTAGACTTTTTATTAGTAAAGTTATACAAAATCGATTTCAGATTTTATTTTTTAAAATTTATCATTTTAGACTTTTTATTAGTAAATTATACAAAATCAAGAGTTTATCTTAACTAGTTCAAACACTGTTAACTTGTTATTTATGTATTATTTATAAATAAATAAATAAAACTAATTTAAATACTAAATTTTAGCTTTTTGAGAATATTGACTACAAATTCGCTAGTCAAAATTCTTGATTCTGAATTTCGAAAGTTAAATTAATGACACAAATAAATTAAGATAATTTGAAAACGTTAAAACAAAACCTCGTTTTTGTATAATTTTGAACTATATTGAAATTTCATAGTCATTATCCCCGTTTAAACTCAAAACACTTCGAATTGAAAGTGACATTTTGATCTCTAGGCTACCTTAATAGGTCGTTTTATAGATCGTTTTGTATAATTTTAAGAATAAAGAATTTTAAATGGTAAGGTTGTAAAGAAATAAACCCGATTGAAAGACTCAAACCTACCTGAACCGTCACACATAAAGCCTTAAGATGTCCGAAATTCCAATTCGTCCCCAATAAATAGCCTCAATTTGACAATTCCGTTATTTCGATAAATAATTGAATTGATAAAAAAAACAATATGATTGCATACAAACCCTAAGAAGAAGCATATAATAGATCCAAGAAAAAAGCTTAGGTAATTGGGACCCTATGATGTCGCTGGCTAGCATGTATTCTTCATGACAAATTCATCTACTAGCAACCCACCCACCCCCTTTTTTGTCAAATTTAAAACAACCACTAATCCCATTCTTATATTTCAAATAAATATATAATATATAACATTCTTTAAAACCCTACAAATTTCCATTCAAATCAAAATAAAATCAATTTAATAACATAAAATAATATAATATATATTCAAAGTAAAAATAGAAATTAACAAAGGTAATAAAATAGTACCATAATAAAAAAAAACTCACTTCTTTTGTCCTTCATCTAATCAGCAAGTGGCTCCGGCGCCGGCGCCGGCGCCGGAATCTCCATCTCCGGCCCGTTTTGATCATCATCTTCATCGTTCTGAAAAAGCCAGGGTTCAATCGGCATACATTCAACCTTATGCCTAATCTTCCAATCCTGAGCTTGACAACCACGAGAACAATAATTCACATTATTACAAGCAGAACATCGCCGGAATTCATTCCGGCGAGTCTCCGACCGACCACAACCAACATGTGAACAAACCCTAATCGGATAATCTAATCCATATTCCTTCGATTCAAACCATTCAATCAAGAACCGATTAGCCGGATGAACTTCCCTAACCGGAATATCACAACCAAAATCACTAAGAATCGGACAAACCGAACCAGATCCTCCTGATATCTTCTTAAGAAATCCATGCGTTTCTTTACTTATAAACTGACCTGTACTCACACTAGGCACGGCGGCGCGTATAACCGACGCAATCTCACGCGCGTTCGCTTGAATAAGTAACCGTCTACCTGATACCACGTCTTTTCGAGCTCCGTAACCGTCTTGAATGCAATGACCTAGCTCACGTAAAGCGTCGATGTAACCGAGAATAGCGGCGCGTGCACATAACGCTACGCCGGCACGTAAATCCTTGTCGTTCTTAGTTCCGCCGCTACCGTTGAATTGAATCACTGCTAGTGAATAAAGCGCTGGAGCGTGATTCTCAATCGCTGCTTTCGCCATTAATGACGCTCCACTTCTTCGGTTTTTGAAGCAGTAAAATCGGATCTGAAGAGGTAATAATAAATCTCAATCTCAATCTCGTTATCGAAAGGAATACAAATATATACTAACCATTCCGAGAGTGTACAAGGCTTCCAAATTTCCGGCATCACAGCACTGTTTGAAGAATCGGTGAGTGGAATTTGACCAGTTTTTTACTGTAACGGCGAATGACTTACGATTGGCGACGGAGAGGACTACAGGATGTAATCCAAGCGTATTCAGTCGTTTGCATCTGTTTTAGGAGATGAAATCGAGATATTAGATAAGGAATTAGATTAGCGATGGATATAGAATATACAGGTAACGCAATACTTACGTGATAAGAACGCTGATGATATCGGAAGGAGAGGAAGAGGTAGAGCTAAGTTTGGAGAGAATGGAGATGACGAGATCATCAGGCAATTGATCGAATGAATTCGATTTCTGATTCTCATTTGAAAACCTAAATCGTTTGAATCCTCCATTCATCTTTTCCATTTCTTGTTGTTCTTCGTCGCCTTCAATATTCTTTCTCTTTCTCATTTCTGAAAGTCGTGCTTATGGGGAACAGAACCGTTTCATTTCACTCTCCTTTACATATATACATATCTCTCATTCAATGAAAAGAATATTATTTTTATATATAAAAAAAAACTTATTTCACCATTTTTTTTTATACTTTTACCATCACAACAAAAACAAATTAAATCCAAATCAAAATAAAAATAATTCGGAGAAAAAATTTAGAAGAAAAAATAATGTGTCTCGATTTACTAAAAAAAATTTTATTTTTTCTTTTTTTTTTAACTTTTATCTTTTCTTTAACAGGATTAGTGACACGTCATTTTCTCTTTCATTCTCTCTTAAATTCCCTTTCTAAAATAAAATTCTTTATATTTTACTTCCGTAGTATTATGCTAATCGATAAAGATCGTAATTTTTTTATATATAATTTTAACTTAATTTTATTATTATAATAATAAAATATAAATTTAAATATATTTTTAATAATATTATATATTTTATTAGTTTATAATAATTAAAAAGAAATAATATATTAAAGTTTAATATTAAAAAAAAATTAAACAATAGATAATAAAAAAATATATACTAACAAAAATAAAAAATTAATATATAAATTTATGAATATATAATTAAATAATGAATTTTATATTATTAATCATTTATAAAAATATAAAGTAATTATTAAATATTATTCAAATATAAATAATAAATAATGTACATTTATAAATTGAGAAAAAGCAGAATCAAACTTACCTAATAAGAAAAAGTAAATACATACCGTTCGAATCGTATCCTTACTTAACACTTTCTCTCTACATTAAAAAAAAAAAAAAAAAAAAAAAAAAAAAAAAAAAAAAAAAAAAAAAAAAAAAAAAAAAAAAAAAAAAAAGAGTCTAATTTTGATATTTTAACGGTTAAAAATGATAGATTGTATTTATAAATCAAATAAAATTCAAAAACCTACTTTCTCAAACGAGTCCAAGATTATTTTATCACTATTCAAAATAAAATCACCCTACTAAATATCTACAGTAAATTTTTATTTAATTTTTGTATTTGTTTATATTATTATTATTATCTGATTTCTATTCTGAAAAAAAATGTAATCTGGTTTGTTTATAAGTTCAATTTATAATATTAAAGTTTCTCTCCAAAGCATTGAACTACTTTAGAATTATGATTTTAAAAAATATGTAAAAGATTTGGTCACAATAATAATAAATAATTATATCAGTAAAATAAAATTAATATTTTAATTTTGTTAGGGGTTATTTAATATTTAAACAAAGTAGTTTGGTTGATTGTGAAGTATAATTAAAATATCTCATCGAGATATTTTGTTATTTAATTAAATTATATGTATATATACTAGGAATTTATTGATGAAGTGGTTAGCATAACTCCACCGTTGTATATATTTATTTTTAAAATATAATATAATTTTATAAAAAAAGCATAAAAATAAGAATGAAAAAATTATCATATTTTATGTAAATAAATTCAGTACCACAAAATACAAAAAAATATTGAATAGCAAGCAAAGAAAATGGTAAATTATCTATAAAGTTAAAGTTACTATGATTTTCAAAATTTCAATTAAACGGTAATCAATTAATTAATTATTTAATCTTAATAAATTTATTTTATATTTTTTTTTCTCTCTAACCTTAACCTCAATAGATTTATTTATTTTTCTATTTTAATTTAACTATATAAACATAATTTTTAAAAATCAAATCAACATATTATTAAATTTTAATATTATTCTTTATAAATAGTATGTTTCTTGTATCATGTATATATTTCAGTATGAATTAGATTTTTATATATCAAAATTTTTGTTAAAGTGTAAGATATACCGTTATTTTTTTTTGTAAAAATTAAGAAATATTATTAAATTCTAATTAAAAAAGTTTATTATAAAAAAAAACATATTTTATATAAAAAAATAATAATTTTTAAGTAATATAAAAATTGAGTTAAAATTTATAATCTATATAATCTCTATTTTAATCATGATTTCATTGGGAAAAAATCATCAAATCTAAATTTAAAGTTTTTGTTTTTGTGGTTTAGTGTATGGATAGTGATCTTAATCGTAGTATTGTGATACTTTTATTTAGTATAAATGTTTAAAAAAAATATCACACTATAACATAATATTTATAATGTGATTTTATTTAATTTGGTATGAATATCATATTTTAAATTATTATCTTTATAGTGTATTTCTTTTAGCTATTTAGACCGTTTTTTTCTTTTATTTATAAATGATTATGGATCATTTTCTAGATTTTATAATAATCGAAATTTATTTTGAATTTAAATAAATATATGTTCCAAACTCTAAATTCCTTACTTTTTTTTATTCATAGGAATGAAACTACTTTAAAAATATATATATAACTTAAAATATTATGTCTTTTTAAATTTTATATATACCAAAATATCGAAATAATATTTATAAATTATATATATATATATTAGTTATAAATAATTAAATTTATACTTTTATTTAAAAAGCTAACAACTGTGAATTATTCATCAAAATCAAACGTTATCAACCTAATAATCGATTTTAATAAATTTATTTTATTTTTTAAACATATTTGAGTCTCAACGCTAACAATATTTATTTTTTCTCTAATTTTAATAGATTTATTTCTTTATCTAACTAAATCTGATTTTAATTTAATTATAGAAATTTAATTTTTAAAAATTAAAAAATAATTAAACTTTATTATCATTCTGTATGCAATCTATATAGTTAATATTAGTGATTGTGTAATACCGAAATAATTGTACAATGACTATAAGATTTTTTTCTATAACTAAACTTTCTTATTATAATGGATTAAAAAAAAATACTGTTATTTATATTTTTAATTAAATGAATTATTTATCAAAACATAATAATCAAAAATTAAATTCAAATTTAAATTCTTTAACTACGTGAAGATTTGATATATATTTAACTTTTATTGAGAGTTTGTGTATTACGAATGAATTTATTATATTGAGTTTAAAGAGATAATATATTAAAGTATTATTAAATACTAACCCACAAAATATTATTATTAATGAAAACTTTAGATTTATGGATTTAAATATATATATATTTATGAGTTTATTTTATTTTATATTTTAATTAAGTTGTTAGGCATGAAAAATAATGTTGCTTGGTTATTATTTTATTAATTATTAATTTGTCAAATATATTAATATCATACAGAAGCTCTCAAACAAACGGATGAATGTTGACTTCTTTTTAAATCTCATATACTGTTGGTTTTGGTTTGATTTATTTAAAATAACTATTACTAAATAATATAATTATAACTAAAATTTAGTTTTAAAAAATTAACAATAAGGATAATTAAAAAATACATATAAATAAGATTAACCTATTTTTCTTTTTATGACAAAAAAAAAACATTTTTATTTTTCAAACATTTATTCTAACTAACCATTAATATAAGAGATTTAGGTATCAATTTTTAGTTATAACAAAATTATGTATTTTTTAATGTTCAAAATGATTAAATCGATTTATTGAATTCAATTTAGTTGTTTTTAAAACTTACGGTAACACCTTCGTTTGGTTCAGCAATTTAATGGTTATATTGATTTATTAAAGGGGAAGTTTTTAAGGACTTGAATTTAATATAAAAAAATATATTTAAAAATTAAAATACACATTTATCTTAAACACCACATAATTTTGTATATTAAACTAAAATAAAAACTATAATAAAATATATTTTATATTTAAACGCAATTTTCTCTCTACATCTATCCTTTAAACGAATAAACTAAATCAAACTTAACTTGTATATTTTTTTTAAATTTTGAATACATAAAATCTTAATAGCTAACCAAAAAAATTCTTATTCAAACTGGATTTTTATTTTCGTTCAATAAGACAAGAAGTAGTCTCACTTTTATTTATCATATTTATTTCACAATTATTATTCTCATGGGCTATGTTTGATTAGTGGTACAAAGGTTATTAACTATTGGTATAGTATAAATTATATCAATAATATTTTAATATGATATTTTTTACAATTTTATTATTTGTTTAAATTTATACCCCTTTATAATTTATACCTCATATTTAGTATAAAATAGTAACTAATTATAACCTTCCTAGGTACAACACTATATTTATATATTTAATTTTTAATTTCTCGTTATACCCTTTATTAATACTATATATATAACTTATTATTATATTATATATAATTAATTTTAATATATATATTTTAAATAGTTTAATATTTTAATTAAAAATATTTATTTATTTTTATTTTATTAATTATTATTTTCTATATTTACTTATATTATAAATATTAATTTTATTTTAGTTTATTTTATTACAATTATTAATAATATTTAAATTAATAAACATAATTTATCTTTATATTATAATTAAATTTTCATTTTAATTAAAATTACATTAATTATTAAATAATAACACTATAATAATTTATAATAATAAACAATATTATTTATAATATAAATAAATATATAAAATAATAATTATTATAATATTTTTAAATTAATATTTATACAACTTATACTACCTCTTATATTATATACCAAACACAAAATTATAAATTATATACAACTTATACCATTTTTTATAATTTATACCGAACATCAATAACATATACAACTTATACTACACTATATTATTTATACCTCGTTACAATTTATATCTCTATATAACTTATACCATATATATAATTTGTACCACATATCAAACGCTACCAATAGTGTATAATTTTCTTGAGGCAAGAGGCTATTTTTTTTTTATCTATATTAAATAATATTCTAATTAAATACAAATATTAAAATAAAATATACCTATCATATTTTTATTTTTGCATATTTTATAATGCAGAACTAGAACTGGTACACATTCTATATCCATTTAAACACTATTGGGAATTAAATGAAAATTAACTTCACATTAAAATTGAGATTTGATTGAGTTATTTAAATAACTCAAATCAATGGAACATTATTTTATTTACTTCTTTATCCCATCACTCAATCTTAACCAAAATATAAAATTACTTTATATTTTAAATTATTATTTTTTTATTATATATTAATAGTTTTGAAATATTTGTACTAAAAATATCTTCACATTTTTCTAAAATTATCACTAATTTTTTTTTCTCTTAATTATTAAAATAATTCTAATCAAGAACAATGTCCTAGTTTAATTCTAGAAAGATAAATTTGAATAAAAATATTAAATAAATATTTAAAAGTCTAATATATATTATCTACAAAGCATATGACCATTTGGCATTCAACAAGATAGTTTACAAATTTCATGATTTTTATTTTAAATTTATTGATATATTTAAATAACCTATAGAATTCTAAATAGAATTGGATTCCAAATAAGGCTACATCTATTTCCCCGTACAAATCAATAATTTCATTGAGGTCAAGCTTTGGCTTGTTGAACTCGCAACTATTAAAAATTTAAAATTATATAATGATTTGTTTACTTTTCTTTTAGAGAAATGAATTTAAAAACTAATTTTGAATTTGAATCATATTTATAAAATAAATTGTTTTGTATCAGTAAGTTAACTTATATAAAATTACATCAATATGCTAGCAGTCATTTTAAAAATAAATGTATTTGTCACATTATTATTTTTATCACATTTTATCATCTGAATGATAATGATTAAAATGATGTATTTGTTATGTTTGTTAATCATAATAATTATAAAAAAGATATACAAAAGTCATTATTTATAAAATAATTTGTATACTAAAGGAATACAAAACATTATATTCCCAATAATCCATAGAATAATCTTTATACTAAATCAATCAGTTAAAAAAAAATTGAATAAAATTTATTATTCAACATAATGATTTATAAAATATAACTGTGATTTATTTGAAAGTTTAACATCCTAATTAGACATAGGGGTGAGAAAAATACCGTAAAGGTAAGGTACGATACCGATACCGATACCGAAATTATTGGTACTGTAATACCGATACCGTACTGAAATTAAGGTATACCGAAATCAATGTAAGGTAAATGTATGAATTTTTTGTATATCGAAATTAAAGTATATCGAAATCAAAGTAAGGTAAAGATGTGCATTTTTGCATACCCAAATTTTAGGTAAGGTATAAGGTATGGATAAAACATTAAGGTATACCGTACCGACCCACCCTAATTAGACATTCCAATAACTTAATTCTTTGTTTTTATTTTTTTGTTTATAAGGCTGAGATTAGTTTATCTTTCGTATTGTGATTAATTTTTGCGGGTTAAACACATAACCCGCAAACATATTCAACTAATTTAATTAGTCATGCCGCTTACCTACAACTTGAAATATATTCTTGTAAGAATTTAACTTGTAATCTTTAATATTTTATATAATCTTAAACTACCTTAAAATAAAGTTTTACAATTCCCTTATAAAGAAAGTAATAATAGATTGTGATATATAAGACCTAACCTATCATATATACTTGTAAGATGTTAACTTAGGCCAAAGTTATCAATTGTAATTTGATTTCTTTTACAATATATATATTATACGACCTTAGAGCTTAGACAATGGTAATCCCTTTTTATGTAAACTTTAACTATTAGAATTTGATTATTATTAGAGTTGGCCCATTCACATGTTTATTATATTTTCTTCATTTTTTATGTTTTTTTTTTTATTATTATTATTATTATTATTATCATTATGTATTCTCTAGCTATTGAAGTTTTCTCAATAATATTTGAAATTGATATTCTTTTAAAAAATGTTAATACACCATTAATTACTTAGGATTCATCTAGTTTGGTCTCCTTTCATGATCAAAAATTAAGAAAAATGAGTTTGAAAAGAAATAAAAAAAAAGGTGAAGATGTTAGTTGGGTTGTTATTATCATGAATATTAATTTTCAATGAATTTATTTATTTATTTAATTTGGCCCATCCCATGCCAAGACATAATTAATTTTATGTGTGAGTATGATATCACCACCACGTCCGATTACTACCAAAGGATAAGCATGCATCTTCCCACTTTTTTCTTCTTTCTTTCACCTTTTTTTTTTTTACTTTTTAAATTAAATAAATATCAATTATGCTATATTGATAAAATTGTCCATATATAAATTTATTTGGATTTCATTAAGACAAGGGTATTGTTAGCAAAACTATATCTACAATTGAAAAAAATATTGAAAACTCTTTTTAATTAGTCTCCTTCAAAGATCATTATTTCTCTCATTGTTTTGAAATTTAGATTAGTTAGTCTTTAATTATGATCATAAGGTTATGCAATTGTATTATATTTAAATCTATCTACTCACAACTATTTTTTTATAAAATCACACTTTTATATACAATGGAGAAGATTTACGAGGTTTGTTGTTTAAAAATTTCAAATATTATATCATGATTTGTTCGCAAATTAATTCTTATAAAAAAAGTGACTACTTATAAAGGTAAGATCCAATATTCTTTTTTGGTTTGGAAGGTCGGTCCCAAAATTTAGATAGGAATATTTGTTACCAAGAAAAGTTGTATTCTTTTTCTTTTTTAAACTTTAAAAATATCAATTATAAAACTTCATCAAAATAATATTTCAATAACCAATTTTTGTTTGTATGAATTTTCATTATTTTATTGCGATTTTCGTGGTTATAAATAATTGAATGAGTTTTATCATTTTACAAAAATAACTCACTAAAAATATTGATTGAAATACGTAATACATTATTAACCCACTAAGTTAGTTCAAGTGACAAGATTATTTCTTAAAAACAAAATATCAAAAATTCAATTCTTACTTAAAACGTCTTAAATTGAAGTGAAAGCATCATTGTGTTGTCATCTAAGCTTCCTATATTAAAAATAATAACAAATAAGGTATGCTCTATAATATTAAACTAAAATGAACACTAATTTTATCTAAAAATAATCTAAAATCTCTGAGTTAATATATAAATATATTGGACTTATCTAAAAACATTGTTGATGGAAATCTTTATAAAATAGTATAGTTTTAAATATTTTTAAGTGAAAAATTATTATTATTTTTTATGTTGAAAGTTTCATAGGAATGATCTCTCTTCAATTTAAGGCGTTCTAAATGATAATTGAACTCGTAACCTATTTAGTTATTTAGAAAAACAATTTTTATCATTTGGGTTATTCTAAAAATATGATTATATATCAATGTGATTGTACGTCTATAAAAATAAAAAATTAGTCTAACTATGAATTAATATGATATTGAATGATTTGAAAATTCAGTTTTTGTTCTTGTCTAGCAATGTATCATTGTTTTCTCAACTAACAAATTTCAAGATTATGAACATTAATGAATATCGAATAATAATAAGCTGTCAAAATAAACAAACAAACAAACCTGCTACAAAATGTCTGCTTGTTATTAGTTGGCAACTTATGCATAGTCCAAACGAAAAAACGAGCACCCAACATTCATTAATGATTCTCTCTCAATATAGTCAACATAAATAAATATTTGTCCCATACATTATTTTTTATTCTGAAATTTGTAGCTTTTGAAAAATAAAAGCCTATTACAAGGCTATTGTGAAAGTAATTGTTTTTTAAAATCACAAGCTTCCACTTATTAGAATAGAATTAGAAAGTTCTTTATTATTTGAACTAAATAAAATAATTAAAACAATTAAATATTTTTAAATCTAAACAAATTTACACAATTATAATTCAATTTCATAATTATATTTACCCTACCAAGGTAGTCAAGGTAGTTCAGTAATAAAAATCGACTTAAGAGACCAAGAGGTCACGAGTTCGATCATTTAAAAATGGATGAACATGGTTGTAGGATGTTATACTAGTTCTTTTAATTAAAAATAATAATTAAAATATTATAGATAAAAAAATTAGTGTACTTCCATTATCATACACATCTAGGAATGATAATGGGACAGTTTAAAACGGGAAATACATTTACTATATCCGTCCTTTTTTATTTCGAAGATTTTTTTATTATCATCTCCGCTCCATTCGATTTCAGGGAATCCCCGCAGGAAACCTTTTATACCTTATTTTAAAAAATAAATATTATTTTATATAAATGTATTGTTTTAATGTAATATATATTGTAATATATTAAAAATTAATATTATTATAAAAAAATAAACTTAAAACTTTTATAAAATATAATGAACAAATAAATATATTGGTGATTTTATATTTGTAATTGTGTTTTTAGTGTTTGGGAGATAATCATGGTAAAATCGGGACAGTTGGAAGTGGGAATACAAATATTATTCTCGCCCCATCCCCAATCAACTACTAATCAAACTAAGAAAAAACTGCTACTCCAAACAAAGCAATACAGTTCGGTTATTACGAACAATTTCAAATTCTTATCCTTATTTACATCCAGCCAAATAATTTTTCACATCAATCTAAATCTTTTTGTATTTGGGCATTATCTAATTCTACTTTATCAAGATTTAATGATATTTGTATTAAAATTTGCAACTCAATAACTTAACATTAGAAAATGCATAAATAAATACCTAACCTATATAATTTATTGATCATATCCTTTAAAATAAAAAAAGAATTAAAATTATTGAAGACAAAAGCTCAAGTTTGTCTATTTTAAAATATTCCAATTTACAAATTTTGATTTATTTAAAAATTTCAAAACATTTTGATATGATTTAAAATGATAAAATTGAATGAATAAATCATATTAGGAAATAATTTAAAGGTGTAATTAGGATCTTTTTATTTTCTACAATTTATCTCATTTAATTCATATTCCCATTTCCTAAAATCAATAAAACCTTTCAATTAAAGACTTAAATCATACTTTAATACCCCCATCTTTGATTTTATAAGAATATCTTTGAGAAACAAAAGGAAATATATAATAGTCATTTTCAAATAGATCATATTAGGTATTTTAGTATAGGGTGAAAATAAATGGTGCATCAGATTCGTTATTTTCCTGATGGGGAGGTTTTATTATGCCTAGCTAGTTGATGAGGAGATAAGATTTTCTTGAATCTATGGTCATCACTTTTACCAACTCCACCCACACATACATTTCCTTTTATTATCCTATTTTTATTTTTATAAATATCCTAACCATATATAAAAAAATTCATAAACATAATTTATAAAATTTATTCGGCAAAGATGGATCTAAGATATAGAGTGGTAGTGAATTTGAAAGAAAAAAATTAGGATGATTTAAAAAAAATTAAAGAGGAAATTATAGATGAAACGACGAGATTTGTCTTTCTTTTAGAATTAGAGAAACAAATAATGAATTAAATTAGAAAAAATTATGAAATTATGGAGTCATCTCACGTTTTTATCGTAACTTTTTTTTGTTAAGTTAGACTTAATTTTATCTCATCCTTAATGTAGATCCGCCCCAAGTGATTTTTATTTAGAATAGGTCAATATCATTTTATAAAATGAATAATAATGATCTTGAAAATATCTTGGTAATTGTCTAATTTTATTTTAATTTTAATTTAGGTTGAAAACATGACTTATAAAAAAAATTCAATTTTAAATTTGATTATATTTTATAAGATCTTTATTGTAATAAAATGTTGATTTCTACTTTCTTATAGTCTAAGAAAAAAAATATTGATAATGGAGTATCTAATGGGTTAACAAGACTTTTTTATAGAGGAAAAAATTGACAAAATTTCCAATAAGGAAAAATTTTAAAGGAGGAAATTCCTCTTCTTCTTTTTTTAATTATTTTCCTCATAGTATTTTCATCGAAATTTTCAGTTATAAGAATATAATTGTAATTGTTATTAAACCGACTCAATTTGAATAGAAAATTATATAATTGCTGAATAAAGTATAGAAAAATAATAATTAATTTTATTAATACATATTACAAAAATATAATAATTCCATATTTAAAAAAAATAACTAAGAATAAATAGCCCAACTGCTTTATCAATTCAATTAGAATAAAAAAAACATCTTATCAATTCCTCCTTTAAATTTTTTCCTTTTTGTCAACTTTTTCCTCAATATATACTCTGATTTTCCTATATTGAAAAGTCTAGTTAACCCATTACAGATTCCATTATAAATATTTTTTTCTTAGATAAATTATATAGAAAAAATAATTTTTATTAATACAAATTACAAAAGTATAATAATTCCACGTTTTGTAACGATAATAACAAATCTATTATTTTTTAATAAAATTTAACATTTAATATATATATATATATATATATATATAATAATCTAAACTAATTTTTTAGCTGTTTATTGTCTTTTACTTATAAAGCCATAATTTATTTATATTAAAAAAGAATTGTTTTTTTATAGTATAGATTTAGTATATATGAGAAAATTGTCTATAATTTTAACAATTAACCGTGACTTATGCTAGTTATTCAATAAGATATGGTTAATTATTTAAAACTTTCTATGTATTATTTATTTTAAATTAATTGTGACAGATAAAATGACATTTTAAGTATCATCATCCTGATTCATTTACCAAAATTTCAAATTGAGATATAAAGCAAATAAAGCTAAGTTAGCTAAAGTAATCCAACCTAACCTATGTAATAAGCATAAAGTCATCTCTCAAAAAAGTACAGCACTAGAATATTAAAAATATATTTAATAAAAAAAACTAAATATGAAAAATTTTCAATAAAATAGTTTGGAGTAAATGTTTTCTTTTTCAAACTTTTGTATCAATCAAGAAGAAGAAGAGATGGGCACAAAACGAGACCATTCAAGTTTATCGGAATCTAACTCTGTAATTTTAGTTTTTCTCTTTTTTTCATTTTATTTTTTTAAAACATTTTTTCATTTCCACTATTGATTTCAATTGACATTTTTTCAATTTTTAAAAAATTACATTATGTTAAATTATATTTATTAATTAAAATATATATAATATATATTTTTAAAAAGGTCCATGTATATTAAAAATGATGAAAATCGTTTAAGCACAACGACAAAAGTATTACATGAAGAGAAAAAAATAAAAAACATTATTCAATAGGTTATCGAACTCGTAAGTCTTCGAGAATAACAATTAATTCTCCGACGAACTCTACCGATTTTCTGAAATGAATCTAAAAAAACATCATAATAATAACATTACGAATGATACGCATCGAACGACTACGATCATTCATAATTCAACGATTTCTCTCAAAAATTCAAACTAGATAGTTCACCAAAAAATAATTGAGATGGTAACTCAATTATGTAGGCATGCGACATGTCATATTAGTCGCATCAATCCAAATTTCCGAACAACTTGGACATAAATATTAAAATATTATATATTTCCAAATTTTATATATTTCCAAATTTGAAAGTCCAATGTTCACAAATAGCATAAATATTGATACAAGATGGCCCATTTTCTTTGTCTAGGGCATTTTATTTTGTTGGCCCAAATAGAAACCTAGTTAATTTCTCTAAAATAAAGTTAAAGGGATACAATGATATAATTTAAAAAGTTAAAGGGCATGTTTAATTGTTATTTCCCTACTTGACGTATTTTCTATTTTGATCTAACAAGTATACTCAAGCTCATTTTCAGCTACCATGTCCAATTTGGTTGAACCCTCCGGTGAAACCCTAGAAGACGATCGAGCGACCGAAGAATGGGAGGCGAAAGCTCGATCCTGGCTCTCCGACAGGGAAGAGATCACTACGCCGACCTCCACTGAAGTCGACGATTGGATTCAGTCCAATCAGTCTTACTTGCCGGACGATGTGAAATCGATGAATAAAGATCATTTGTACGATCTAATTATCTCTCTTCATAAGAGCAATGATTCTCCTATTGAGGTACATTTGAAATCTATAGATTTCTTCGTTGTTTAGTGTTAGATGAGGTTTTTGAGTGACTGTAACTGTAGGTGTTATCATATTCGTTTAAATCTGAATAAAACGATTGGATTCAGTCCAATCAGTCTTACTTGCCGGACAATGTGAAATCAATGAACAAAGATCACTTGTACGATCTAATTATCTCTTTTCAGTAGAGCACCGATTCTCATACTGAGGTACATTCGAATTCTATAGGCTTTTTCGTTTAGTGTTAGATGAGGTTTCGAGTGACTGCAACTGGAGAAGATTGTAATCATTTGTTGAGCAATCAGTTCGCGTAATAATCCAGTTCACTATAAACGTGTTTGTAAATTCCTGTTATGCTTGTGTAAATTCGTGAATGGCCACTTTCTTGGACCTAATTTAGAGTTTCAATTCACGATGTGTTTGGAAGCCCTCGGCCAAACGAATATTTCGCAGAGCGACAAGGAATTCCATTAATAACTGGTGGTTTTGATTCTTTGGAACAACTCTATGAATTTAATAGATCCTTTTAGGAGGCCCTGTCTTTCCCTCTTCGATTCTGACGTCGGTTCATTCTAAGGGACTACCTGTGTCCTAACTGAACACTTAGCCGCTTTCCTCCCCTGGCTTGATCTGGTTTTCAACTTTTGGAGATAGATTTTGATAATGGTTAATGTTGCAGGAGGTGAAAGATGCAGGTATATTGGATCTTAATCCAGCTCGTTTTCAACGAACTGATCAATGGTTACCAGTCTATTCTTGGTTGGAGTCATTAGACAGAGATGAGGCTGTGAAATCGAAAGATATTCTGGATTGGCTAACCGAGAATCCAGAGATTAGAGACCAATTGTATTCTAGGCATTCACGTTATCATTTGATGCATTATATCAAGAAATGCCATGCCAAAATCTTGAAGAGAAAAAAGGTATATATATATATATATATATGTATTAGCCATTTCTTCTTCTTTGAGCTGTTTCCTGGTTCAATTCATATTTAGTTTTTTCTTAAAACAGGGCTTCACACCATCAGCGAAAGCAATCTCCTTTAAATTGAAGAAAAAAGGAACCATCATCAATGCACCTTCTCCATATCCATGTATGATTCATGATTTTAGTTAATTTGTCAAATTTTGTCTGAAATTCTTATCAAAACATTTGCAGGCGCTACTAGCGTGAACAATATACCTAAAGATAGTGAATTGTATTTGATGAAACACAACGAGGCTAGTCGAAAATATGAAATGTAAGTAAGTTCCGTTTGTCTTTGTTAATTCCTGTTTGGTAAATGGGTTTTCTAATTGATGAATGAATGTTTTATTTCACCATCATCAGCCTTACCGAGTTGCAGAAACAACTTTCCATCATCTTCCCCAATGCAACAAGAAACCCTAACAAGACGGAAATGAATTCATGATTCTATGTTCTTAATCTTCGAGCACACCGAATAATATGGGGGACATGTCTAAAGATTAGAATGAAGCTGTACAGGCGAATGTGAACTCAATATTGGGCTTGGTGTTATGGTTTGAAAATTGTTAGTATTCAAATATTTTATTGTCGAATTCTATTTATCATATATATAATGAAAGTTTCTTATTGTCATCAATCTTCAATGGTTAATGGATTCTCTATGTTACGACCCATCATTATTGTACCCGTTTTAAAACGCATTTTATCTCGGGATTTGAGTATTCATCCAAGTTTATGTTAAAAGATGTTAATTTTTTTAAATTAAGTTTTAATTGGTAGATTTAGGCTTAATGTGTCAAAATCGAGAGTTTACGTAAAATTGATTAAGAGTTTAATTTGTAAAATATTAGTTATATATTATTATTATTATTATTTACATATATAATTAAATATTTTATATTAGTCAATTTTAAAAATTTATATATTTAAATATAAAATTCATTAAAAATTAATAATAAATAACATGCAATTTTTTTATTTAAAAAATTAAGTATATTCATTAATTTATTTGAATAAATAATATATTTTTTAATTTATAAATATGAAATTGTTTTTTTTAATGTAAAATAATATAAAATCGTAAAATTGAAATTATTTATAAAATTGTAAATTTAAAATCGTAAAAGTTTACTTATTTAAGAATTTACTTAAAATGATATTCGTTATCCTTATTTGAAATAGTATGATATTAGAAAATTTTAAGAGTTAACTCGAGATTTTAACAGACTTGTCTAAACTATGTTGCACGGGAGATATCGTATTAAATTATTTTGAAAATAATGATAAAAAAAATAATGAAATATTAGGTTAAATAAAAGAAAAAAAGGTTAATTTATTTTATTTTAGTAATTTTGGTTTAGTCCATCAAAATTATAAAAATGTCAGATTGATTTATAACTTTTATTTTTGAAAAAATCCACCAAACGTGTAAAAGCCGTATCGAATTAACCATAAAAATAAAAAAAGTAAACAATACATATTTTGCATATCGAATCCATTTTGGATACTAAAAAAAACATGGTTTGGTGCTACATAGGATCTACTAAAAAAACATGGTTTGGTGCTACATAGGATCTAGGATAAAGAAAAAGTGTTTAAATTAGCATGATTTCAAACTTGAATCAATGCTTATTCTTTGTTTGGACTTAGGATCTGGGTATGAAGTATGAACAGAAAAGTACTATAATATACCTCAATTATAAGAATAAATACATTAATCACTTGCAGTAATGTCAATTGACGAAAACAAAACACCATCTATATCAAGTGCTCTACAAGATCTATCGATAAGATCCATTGTATATAATTTGCTTCTAAGATCATATTTAGCTGATGAACCGATTCGATAGACTGAGCTTCAGACACACTTTTAGTCTTTATAAAACGAGGTACCTTCAAAAATATGGTCACAATCAATCAATCAATCAGCCATTTCCTCATCGGTAACTTCTTTATCTTTTACGGCTGACGAAGTAATGCTTGCAAATAGATCCTCAATTTGCAGTGGTGAGTGCCGAACCATGTGTTGAAACATAATCTGTGATTACAGTTTTTATAAGATCGAAGACAATAATAAGTTTTTACTGTTAATTGTTATTCCAAACCAATAATCTACTAACCTTTGAGAAACTGTCAGCAAAAGCACGAGCACGGTTGGATTTGCTAATAAATTGAATATCAGCTTTCTCAAGTTTCCCATCGGTAAAACACAATCCTCTATCGGAAACAGAAAATTTTAAGAGATCCCCCGTTTGCAATCCAGACTGTGAATCCATAGATCAAACAAACATGAATTTCCTAACTTTACGCAGAATCTCAAGTTTTATAACAGCTATATACATACCTTCTGAATAAATTCCATATCCAAGCAGCCGAATTCCACAGGAGGCTCATCTGATGTAGTCAGTTTACCATTCTCTTGGAGTGCCAAAACAACCTGATTCAATCAAGAACAGAATTAAGCTTTGCAACTCTAATGACTAAAATATAATTGCATCAAGATACATAAAACTGCTTCAATTTTGCTCGAAATACTATACTTGTTATAAGAAGGGACAAGCCTTGTTCAACCCTTAAATTACTACTGAAAATTCATTACCCCAAAACTAGGCCAAGCCTTGTGTACATCAACTTCACTATTTTGGTAAAACCATAGACCGTTATAAAAATCGTAACCTTCCATGTGGTTTAGTGTCATGAAGACAATTCACACTCCCTTAATGCTTATTGAAATTGACAAGCTCATCTAGATTTCTGGATCTTCAAGTAAAATGCAATGTCAGGAAACCCAAATGTGAAAAGTATAATGTTAAACTGCTAAAATCTTGCCATATCTTGCTCCTAATTGCTTTAAGATACACATTAAGCTCAAAACTAGACTGTTTTCCCTAACAACACATTTTCTCTGGCTATATCAAAACATTACGGGCCTAGAGAGAGCTAGGTTGAATATTTATTATAGAGTATCTTCATCACATTCAATTGAAAATTAACAAAATGGACCATATCAAGATCTAGTACTACTGTTTAACCAAATTATACTTTCTAGAGCTTTTCTATCACACAAACACACTGCTAATGTATAGCTATTTCCCTCGTGATCACCATAACTTTTCTCTGTATCAGAGAAAATAAATGAATTCAATTCAGGACTTCAAAGAAAAAAACTAAAACAGACTGCACAGGTACACAATCTTGTGAAAATCAATCAAAACATGGTATTGCAGCATAAAGGAAATCACACTTCACAGTACCTGTTGCTGATCTAGAATCTGCCCTTTACTATCTGTATCAATAACATACTGACTACAGTTAGCATCCTTCCACACTAATGCCAGTGGTGTATTGCCAGTTTGATAATGTGCATGCCTAAACAAGAGGTAATATAAGAAACCCAGAAAGAAATATCATTAACCATGTATCACGCAATTTAAGATACTTAAGAAAGAAGAGGAAGGACAAAAGCATTACTTGTTATAGAACAAGAGCCCATCCTTGACATATGATGTGGGTTGTGTATAGGATGCGTGTAAGCCAGCTTGATCACAGTTGTAAACAGTAGGCAAAGAAAATCTGTGTTTGTGGTAAACTGAAGGTGGATCACAAGCGCCTGTCTCTACAAGCTTACTGTTCAACCAGAAAAACCTGAATTCAGCTGTGCACTCATATAGAGAGAATCCCGCCCAACAGACCATGTCAGTGACATAGTAAGTTTGATCAAGCTACAAGTCAAATACAAAATATCATCATCACGGAAGAAGTGGTAATAAATCGAATAATAAGAGCATCTCTAGCGATGAATGTTGTGTTTTACCTCATGAAATATACAATCAAGTATACAATATGACTGAGACGATGAGTTGCCTTTGTTTCTAGCACCACTAGGTAAAGAAGATGGAAAACGATGCAATAAAGTTCCATTACGAAGTCTACTAACTGTTGTTCCATTAGAGGACACAACAAAACATCTCTTCCCTGCAGGCCTAGCTAACACATACCTGCAAATTTTCAAATCAACAATCCTTCAATATACATCTCACAAGATAATTTAAAAAGTACCCACAAAAAAAAGAAGAGAAATTTCAAGTAGCAAATCATCAAACACCACCAATGAACAAATAAGCAATCAAGAAAGGAACAGATCAAAACCCATTACAGTATACATTACAGAAATGGATAAAGTGACGAATTTTACTTGAGAATTTCAGATATTTTACTAACAACTAAAATTGAGGGAAGAAACGAACCAGTCATGACATAACCGATCAGGAATATCAATCATCCATTCAGGAAGCATCAGCTGTTTCGCAAACCATCGTCTAGCTTCAGTTCCCTTAAGTTTCGCCGCCTGTCGAACATCGAGTTCTAGGGCTTCGATTCCTTCTTCAACGAGTTCGAATTCTTGTTCGGGAGAGGGATTGGAATCGGTAATGATTTCGGAATCGGCGGGTGGCTGAAGAGATAGGACAGTTGAGGCGAGAAAACGAGCATGTCTTTGAGCATCGAGTCGGTTTTTCTCTTGCCGGATTAGTGAGAGATCTCGTCGTTTCTGCTGGTCGGAGATCGCCGGACGTTTGAACGGCCGCCGGAGCTCATGAGGTGCCATTTGGTTTGTTTATGGTGCCATGATTAACGTTCTGAAATCGGTCTTTATGGACGCGCCTACATTTCGAACGAAACCGACGTCGTTTTTGACATAAGGGTTTATCTTCTCTCTTTGTTTAAAATGTAGATATAAGGATCTCAAACTCTTTACTAATGTTTAATTTAGACTTTGAACTATTATTTGTTTCTAATTATTTTGAAATTGAAATTAAGTTAAAAATAAACTCAGGGATAAGTATTTACTATATAGAGATGGCAATGAGTGGATAATGCGTTTATTATCATGCTCTATTCTATTTTGTAATAAGAGGTAAATATACTCAATCTTCATAAGAGAGGTTCTCAGTTTAAAACTGTCATTCTGCACTTAATTAAAAAGTTAAATGTGTTTATAAACAATATGTTTAACTCACATGATCACATTTTTTTTATATATATTTATATAAAATTAATAATAAAAAATATATATATATATATATATTTTATGATAGATAAATTAAAAATATATTAACTGAGAGATAACAAATTATAATATATATATATTTTTGAGATAGAAAATAATAAAAAAATTATTTAGGAACGATAAATTAATATATATAGATTGAGTAGAGATAATTAGAATTTATGTTTTAAGCCAAGAGATAAAAAAATTATAGAAGGATTGATATTTTTTTATTTTATTTTTTCTCTCATTCATCTCTAATAATTTATGTCTAAGAGATAATCTTACAAAATAAAAAAATAAAAAATTTAAATAGGAAAGATAAATTAAAATATAGATTTTAGGAGAGAATTAAGCAGTATCAAAAAATTGAAAAACTTTTAACCAATAGATTTTAGTATTTGGTTTCATTTTCGGTGGTAATAATTTAATTATATATTTATATTTTATAATTTATATTAGTTATTTTATTTATTTAAATATTAGATATATTATAAATAATATTTAATAATTTATATATATTAATTATTTTTAAATTATAATTTACCTAAGAAATTTTTTTTATAAAAATTTTAAATTATATAATTATTAATTTAACACTCTTTAGTATAATATATTGTTACAATAATATAATATATTTCTAAAAAAATTGTTTTTTTAAACCTACGTGATATTTCCTTAATTAATTATTTAGTTTCCAAATTTATCCTCACAGATAATTTAATTATTTCCTTTCCTTTATCTATGAGTTTCTAATTCTAATGTTTTGAAATTCTATTTAAACACACAGTGCTAATTTTTGTAGAATCACCAAGAGAATTCATAAAATAACCTGGAGTTTGAGATGGAAAAATATCGTTGTTTTGAGCCGGAGATATTCAATATCGTGAAGAAACCGTTAGAGATTAAGGAGAAAGTAGAGTTTCAAAAGATTCGTCTTTTCAAATGGAATCAAAATATTAATTATTGCCCTAGGTCGAGTTGCCTCCTAATTCTCAATGTAGTTGACGACATCTACTCATCCAAATGTAGCAGCATCATTCGTTTCTCGACAAAATCTCTCCGCCACTCCATGTTCGATGACGCGATGTTGTTCTTCTCCGATCGAGAACAAGTCGAACGCCAAATCCATAATTTTGCCCATAAATCAGGCATCTTTTTCTCCGAAGAAACCACAAGAGCTCTAGCGAATGATGTAGCAAATTTTGTTTTCAGTTTCTTCCCGTTCAACATTGCTTCATTTTATAAGCCGGCAACACCCACGTACATTATCATGATGGATATCTTCACATTAGTTAGAATTGGGGCGCCGCCGCCTAGTGTTGAAGCTCATATTAGCCACAAGAATTTGCAACCCTATTTTGATAATGTTAACCACATCGATGGTTCTGTAGAGAGTTTATTGGCTGACATTGGTGACTCAATAGTGAAAGTTGGTCAAGAAGCGAGAGGTTCCATCGTTCTCGTTGAACCGTTGGTGAAGGAAGAACTATGTTGCAATATTGGCGATGACAATATCAACGAGAGCGAGATGTGTTCAGTCTGTTTCGAGAGTTACATGAATATAAGGGACAATGACCATGTTGACGCAATGTACACACAAGTTTAATAATAGACGATTTTAGAAGGGATGATATCGTTGCGATTCTTCTCCTTTGTGTAGGAGCTTGTGCGTAAACAATGTTTAAAAAATATTAATTCTTAAGATTCTTGTAAATTTTAATGTTTAGTTATTATTCTAAATTTTAATATTTTACTTCTATTTCTTTCAAATGAGATGATATCAAATTTATTAAATATATATCTATTAGAACTTCTTATGTATCTGTTTTAATTTGAACCCATATTTTATATATATATATATATATATATATTATTTGATAACATAAATTCAAGTAAATTGTACATTAAATTAAATTTTTGTATAATAAACACAATTTTTAATATATATAATAAAATATATTATGCTATCTTACATTATCTTAAAATTTGTTTGGATTAAAAAAGAAAATTCGCATGCTGTTATTTTTTTATACTGGAAACTTTTTAAAAATTGAGTGGTAAGTTAATTTATAAATTAAATACATGGCCGATTTTATTCTTACATTTATAGCATCCAACATCAATAATTAATTAAAAATGAGTTTTCATTTTAGAAGCTTAAATATAAATAGATTTGTATCATGTGTTAAAATATTAAAGTTATTATTTAATAAATATATTAATATTTATCAAGTGAAATTCAATTGATAGATGTGACCATTATTGACAAATTTTTAATAAAATTAATAGTTTTAATTTATAAAGAATATATTTATAATAATAATAATAATTTGAAATAAAATATATTTAAATTATATAATTTATAAATAATATATAAAATTCTAAAATACATAAAATTATATAATGATTGTAATAATATTTTAATTAAAATATTTTGAAATATTTAAAAAATAAAAAGTTATAATTTATATAATTAATTCTATTTATAATAAATAGTTAATTAGAATATATAATTATTTCAGGTAATCAATAGAATAAATGTATAACATAATTAAATTATTAAATAAATATTTATTATTTTAATTTATTTTTTTAAATTTATTAGTATCATTCGGCATGGAATACCAGTGACTTACAAAATTGAATGATTAAATAAATATTTCATATATTTTTAACCACTAATATCTCATTGGTTATTAACCTTCTAAATTATTCTTTACATTAAGTAAATAACCACTAAATCTCAATCGACATCTCATCTCATAACCTTACACATATTTTCACACACCTCTTATCCCTCGTCAAACCAAACATTAACTCATTCGACCTCTCATCTTGTGACTCACTTTTTCATATGCCTCTTTATCTCCTCGGAACCACTCATCAATTCTAATTTCGACTTCTAATCTCGTGACCTCACACACACGTTTATACTCCGATCAATCAACATCTCATTTATATATTTTTAACCGTCGATATCTCTTTTTATTATCGGTTTCTTATCCCGACAAATCAACCACAAATCCCCACCTCGTATCCCTCGTCAAACCAAACATCAATCTCCCCAATCGACCTCTCATCTTGTGATTCACACTTTTTCATATACCTCTTTATCCTCTCAACAAACTACTCACCAATCCTAATTTCGACCTCTAATCTCGTGACCTCATACACACATTTATACTCCGGTCAATTAACATCTCATTTATATATTTTTAACCGTCAATATCTCCTTTTATTATTGACTTCTTATCCTGACAAATTAACCATAAATTCACACCTCGCATCTCATCATATTTACTCTATCGCAGCTTTTTTTACTCCCACTTCAACAAATCAACAAACAATTCCCCAATTGACCACTTCGGTCAATCAAAATCTCATTCATATATTTTTAACCAATAATATCTAATTTGTTAAGAAGACCTTTTACATTTACCATCACTTCGGCAAACCAACCACCAAATCCAATCGACATTTCATCTCGTGACCTCACACACTTTCACACCCTTCTTATCCCACGGAAAATCACCCATCAATCTTAGTCAACCTTTTATGACTCACACTTTTTCATATCTCTCTTTATCCACTCAGCAAATCACCCACCAAATCTTAGTCAATCTCTTGTAACTCACATTTTTTCATATGTCTCTTTATCTCCTCGACAAACCACCCACTAATCTTATTCGACATCTTTTACCCTCACTTCAACAAATCAACAACCAATTCCAATCGATCACACACCTCTTATTCCTCGTCAAACCAACCACTAATCCCCCAATTAACCATCATCTTGCGACTCACTTTTTCATATGTCTCTTTACCCTATCGACAAACAACCTACCAATTTTAGACGACCTCTTTTACCCCCCCTCCCATTTCAACAAATCAACAACCAATACCAATGATCACACACCTCTCTTATACCTCGTCAAACCAACCACTAACCCCCCAATTGACCATCATCTTGTGTGACTCACACTTTTTCATATGCTCTTTATCCCCTCATGCCTTTTTTTTCCATCGGAAAACAACCCACCAATCTTAGACAACCTCTTTTACCCCCACTTCAATAAATCAATAACCAATACCATTTGATCACGCACCTCTTATACCTCGTCAAACCAGCCACTAACCCCAATTGATCATTATCTTGTGACTCACACTTTTTCATATGCCTCTTTATCATCTCGGTTGACAAACCACTACCACTCGACCTCATAATTTCAAATGCTCGTCAAACCAACCAATAATTCTGACCTCACACTATCACATGGAAAAACAATTCGGGAGCTATTACCTTTCTCGGCCTCTTATCTCTTGTTTAAAAGTTGTGCCACCATATATTATACTAAAAGAGGCATTTTTTAACATCGATCTCTCAAATATTTATAATACTCACTTTTAAATTTGTAATTTTGGGTATTTGAATATTGATTTTAAACATAAAATTTAAACACCTTAACCGCTATACCGTTTGAGATTGTTGAAATAATTTTATAATTTTGTGTATGTATATATATTTTGTATTCTTTATCCATTGGCAAACCACATCCCAAACATACTTTTACATGTCTCGTATTACTAAGAAAATAAATCACCAATCTCAATCGACATTTAACATCGTGTCCTTACACTTTGGTCAATCAAATATTTGATTCATATTTTTTAACCACTCTCGTTTGCTACCGACTTATTGTCTCTCAAAAAATCACACTCAATTAGGCATAACAATGTTGCCCCGTCGGGTCGGGTACCCAAAGGAACCGAACCAATCGATTCGGGTAATTTGTTTGATTTTCGGTTCCGGGTAATTTCAGGTCGGAACCAATCGGTTCCGGATACTTGAAAAAAATTCAGTAATCAACAAATACAAAGATTCTCAGTATTCAGAATTCTCAGTAATTAAAGAAATACAAAGAATTTCTCAGTATTCGGTTCCTGGTTCCTGTCCTGAAGAAGAAGAGACATAGGATGGAGAGAGTCGTTCCGTCGTTAGGTTCTGTTTTTTTTAATATATATATTTTTAATATTATTTATTTATATATTATATAATATAGGATTATTTATTTTATTTTATATAATTTATAATTTCTTTTATTAAATAATTTTTCAAATTTAATACACATATTTTTTTTTGATATCGTTGAATAATTTAAAATATTAAAATTTTGTTTTTAAAACATAGGTAACTACTAAAACTATATTAGGTTAAAATTAGTTAAATAAGTAAAAAAAAAAATCGGGTCCAGGTACCATCGGTTCCGAACCGATATTTCGGGTAATTTGAGAACCCGATTTTTCCGGGCCAAATTCGGGTTCGGTTCGGGTCCCCCGAAACCCGAAAATTTGCCATACCTACACTCAATCACACTTGGTTATAGAGTTGTACTTGTTTTTGTTAGTTTGCAAGTTCGAAACAAACATATAACATTTTTAATTTTATTATTAACCGTTTCAAATTTATAGACGAGTCAACTCATGATTTGACCTAATTATCAATGGGAAGAATGTCAATTTTACACACCAAGTTGTAGGAAGGTGTTAAATTTATTTATTAAGTATCAAAATTCTATTTATATGTATGAACTTGTCAAAAAATGTCAAATATGTTTAAAATAACAGAAATATTAAACGGCATCAAAAATTTGGCCACATTTAATATCCACCTATTTTATTTTTTAAATTGACATTACTTTTAATTATTTTTCCATTCAAACAAAACTTATTTTTACTTTCTCTCTCATCCCTCCACAACTCTCCATTTTTTTCTAACTTTTCTCTCTTTGATTAACTCACATTCTTTCGAATTTTTACCTTCTTTTAACCTCCAAGTGCTCCCTAACTGAACTTTAAACAGTCATCGTCGTTGGTGGAAGTTTTTGTTGGCCGATTCCTAAATCATAAACGTTGTGGCCAAAATCTTCATTAGTCGAACCCTAAATCATTGTCGCCATTAGCGGACAATGCCGAATCAAGGTAAAATCTCCCTTAACCGACTTGTTTTAATTTTAGTTTTCATAATACTCACCCTGTTAAACTTTATCAGCTCCTAGACATAACCCCTAAATCCAAATCTTTCTCAGTTAAACCTTACACTATCATCCTCATTAGTTGAAACATTCATTGATCGAATCCTAAATTGTCAATGTTGTGGTGAAATCTTTGTTGGCCGAATCCTAAATTTTCAGTGCTGTGGCGAAGTCCTAATAACTCGTTATCTTTTAGAACAATTTTTATAATTAATCAATTAAATATTATTATTAATAATAAAATTACTCATAGATGGAGAATTGAAGAGAGAAATATTTAAAGAAAATGGTAAGATGTGAGGGTAAAGAGAGAGAAAATAAATAAGAAAAGATTTTAATGTTTTGTTTGAATAAAAAATAATTAAAGTAATGTCAATTTAAAAAAATAAAAAATATGTGGATATTGCATGTGCCAAAAAATTTAAAGCCGTTTAACATTTCTGTTATTTTAAATATATTTGACACTTTTTGACAAGTTCATACATATAAATGAAATTTTGATATTTAATAAGTAAATTTGACACCTCTTACAACTTGGTGTGTAAAATTGACATTTTTCCCAATTATCAATTTATTCTCACGTATATATCAAAATTAATCAAAACTCTTTACCCGAAAACCAAACAAATTCAAATGTATATTATTATAAAAAATAAACATAAGATAAGAAAGAATAAATAAATAAATATAAATCGCACTAACTAACGGGACAATTGAGCGGGGTGGATTATAATTGTGATTAAGCTTTTAAGTTTTGCAGATTTAGGTTTGAGAGAGGGATGGAGAAGACGCTATGGGGCCATTTGCCGCTACTTTTGAGAGCCAACTCAAAGGAAGCCGTAGAATACATCCTTCAAGCTTTATGGAGGACTCGCAATACTGGTCTTGATGCTGCTGATCGAGAAATCATTCGTGAAATGCTCCAGCTCGAAAACGAATCCGACCTTGATCCTGTAATCTCTACTTCAAACACGCAATCATACCTTTATATATATACTTATCAACAAATGCTGAATGAAATAACCATAGCTCTTTCAGTTTTCAGTTAGTTTCCTTTTTTCATGTTTGATTGCTGACTAATTTCAAATTTGAAAACTGTTTAAACTAGAAAGGTCAATTCTTGTTTGTTAGTAGCTGATAGAAGTTCTGATTATGTAAACAAGTATCAGAGTGTTATGTACTTAGTCTAATTTCTCGGATTGGAAATTGATTGGGTAATTTTGAGTTTCTTACAGATACATTCTTGCAGTGATTCAATGAAAGAACTGTAACCATACAGTTAATTATTTGCTATCATTTTTGTAATATGCAGTTATTGGTATGTCTTCGAATGTTAATTCGCAAGTGTGTGCATAAGAATATTAGCAAGGATGATATCCAGAAGCTTTTTCCCAGTGAAGTGTTTCCTGAATTACAAAGATTGTTGACTATTCTTCTTCAGAAGTTTCAGAGAGAATGGCAAGAGGATATACCAAAGGAAAAGGTTGTCATTACGCTACTTCACATTTTACTCAACAGACCAGATATATATGTTGTTTGATCATATGCAGGTTAGTTTGCCGTTCTTAAAATCAATGACATGGAATATGGCAAAACAGGATGCAGGCTCGAGAGATCCTGTTGCACTTATAAATTTGAAGGTATTTTTGTTTTTTACCAGCCTAGAGATTTTAGGATTTAATATAATGAAGAAATTGAAGATGAAAAGATGAATAGCCTAAGACCAAGATTAGAAAACCAAATCCACCCAATTCATCATATCATCATTTTCGTTATATAATACTCTACTATTTATACGCCTCTAACCTATTTTTGAAGACTTTGTTTGATGTGGGTTATTGGTGATTAATTCCAAATAACTCATCATCCAATCAACAATCTACTCTTCTATTACATCATTCAACCATCATCGGAAATACCCTCTATTTAAGAAATATATGTTTATACCCATATAGTCTTTTACCCAAATAATCTAATTTTCAATAATCTACATCAAACAAAGTGATTTGGAAATAACCACTTGGTTATTCAAATAATCCTAGATCAAACAAGGCTTTACAAAAAAATTGAATAACAAATGGGCTACTCTTTTGCCCTGAAAAACATCCTTCTGCCAAAAAAAAAACAATAGAATAGTGTCTTACTGAGCCAGAAAAATGACTAAATATTAATCATTTCTTCAACTATGTTAAAAACTTCCCACCTTGAGACGTTCCCACCCATTATGAATGATGAAAAAAAGTGAAGAATAGTCCTTTGATCCTATCCTGCTTAAGAGTTTTTTTTGTCAAATGTTCTCCTGTTTCTACTAACCTATCACTATAAGACTGTTGTAATCATGAAAGTGCCTGAACTTGTTAATTGCCTCTTCTTTCTTGGTCAGTCTTGTGATAATATGCTAAATTGAAAATTGGATATGGAATAATAACAAAAGAAACTACTATGACACTCAACTTATCATCACTATGCTTTTGCAGCTTCAGAATAAAACACAGTCCGGTAACAAAGAAGTTGATGTAAGATTTCAATTGGGCAAGGATACCTTGGAAACAATGGTGAAGTCCATGTCTTCCATAAGAGACCAGTTATCTGAGACTGTAAGCAACAATGTACTAGATTCTTTCCTCTTGTTTACACCTCGTCACAATTTCCATTTGACTGATTGTATCATTTTTATGATTTTGTTAGGGGAATGATGCATCAAGCAGCCAAGTAGCTCAGGCAAAAGATGTCTAATTTGACAGGTGATAAAGTTATTCTCTTGAGTACATGCTTTCTTTCTACATCCATAAATATAAGAACTTAAAAACAAAATACCTCCAAGTATTAATCATAAATATTTTCAAAAAATGAAGGTTAAAACTCCAGGGAATAATTGATAGTTATAAGACCACCATAACTGTATTACCCTAATGCACACATGGTTTTCTCCAAATTTTGGGTAAAGAGACATCCATTCATACCAAAACAAATATTTCCTCAAAAGTATTTGTGAAATGTGTGAAACTGATATGTTTGTCTCCATCCATTTTCATATCCATTCAAAGTACTTGTAAAGTAGAATTATAAATATAAATAAAAAATTTAAGTTTGTCGGATCGAGAACGCATGTTGGGCCATATGTGGGAGGTCTTGCTAGCTTCTATATCCCTAGTAATATAGTCTTATCGGAATAAATAGCTACTAAATCATAAGATAAAGTTTAATTATACTAAGGGCAATTACAATATGTTCCAATTAAATACTAAAGTAAACATTTTGAAAATTAAAAATCTTGTAATAGTGTTACCTGATAATGATTGAACTGTTTTTTATCATGTGATTTAACTAATTTATTCACATCTACTACATATTACCTCAATGAAACAGTGAGATCATAAAATGAAAATGATAATACATTTTAAACCACCATGACATAAAAAATTAGTAGATTTTGAATTTTTGTTTTGCTGTGGTTCCATTTAATTCTCGAGAAATGGGAAAAAAAGAATATAATAGTGAATTATCACTTATCTTGTGTTGGAAAATGAGAGGATATTGTATAGAAGCAAGAAATCCATTTATTTGCTTAGAATATAATATAGTACTTACTAAAAATGAGATAGTGACATTGGAAACAGGTATTTAATTAACTAATGTATTTATAATGTAAGGGTGTGCACCCCTAAGATGAAGATTTATTTTTTAAATTATACATATTACATAAGTGTGAAAGCAATTGGATCAATGGTCAATCAATTGACATTGTTTTGTTGTTTTGTGTTTTGGGTTGGTCAAATATGTTTGGATTTGAAGGTTGAAAAGGCCAAGAAGCATCACTCACATGCATGAAAGTTGTTTTATTTGTTAATAATGTGTACTAGTTTGACATTTTCTTGCATCAATTTGATGAACCAATTTACCCTAGTTGTTAGTTGTTGGTTGACTACCCATCTTTTTTTCGATTTTAATTCCATGTGGGTGTGGGTTTCGTTTCGGGTTCGCAATTTAATGAGATAATTTATATAAATATATACATGACTTTAGCTTCTTTTGAAAACATATCTTGGCCTCGTTTCTTATACAGGTGCAGGTTTTGTAAATGCAGATGAGATCACGTTTGTAAATATGCTTTTTTTCGGCTTGAGGACGATATTGAATCTTCGAGACACGAGAGTCTTGTTTATAGAGTTAAACTTGTAATTTCTTAGTTTGATTGAGATTCATAAATAGGAATGTTTTCAAATATGATCTTTTTGATGATTTCTTTTTTAAGTTAAGACACTTGTATTTAAAGAGTTCAATTGTTATAATAGTTGTGTTAAAGGAAGAAGTTAAACTAATTTTATTTATATGAAAAAAGTGATTGGAATAGGTGAAGTATTATTTGAAAATTGGATGGAAAAATAATATTTTGTAAAATTAATAAATCATGTTGTAAAATATAATTTGCAATTAATTAAGTTAGTTTAAGTTACAAGAACTTTGTTTTTTTCTTTAATTTTTTTTTTAAAAATTGTCAATTTGATTTTTTTAAATGTGAGTGTGATTGATGTGGGGTCAATATTATTGGTACTTGATTTTTGTAATGTTAAGGATATGTTTGTAATTAATACCAATAAACTTATATATTACTCATTTGTTAAAATATTTTTTAATTTATATTTTTAAAGTGGTGTATGTATAAAAATAAAAAAAATTTTTTATTTTTTTTAGTTAAAAGAATTATATTTTATATACTATTAAATAAATATAATAAATTTGTATTCTTATAAACAAAAATAACATATTAGTTGGTTAAATGTCATTTTAATATATATATATATAGTTTAGTTTAGTTGTTATATTATATTATTATACATTTTTAATATAATAATTTCAATAATATATCATACATTAAAATTAAATATTTTAATGTTCTGTCAAACTCAAGTTAATAAAATTAATAATTGACTTGGAATTGTTTGCTCACAAATTGACTTGGATTTACATATTACCATAAATAAAAAATTTCATTATTAATAATAAGTTAATAACACTATGAGTTATACAAATTTATTTATGTTCAATCGATATATTTTTATTTTTTAAATAAAAAAAATTATCTGTCAAAATTCAAATTAAATATGTCACCTATTTTAATTAAGATTATTCCTTTTTATAGTTCCTTTTTACAAATTCAAAATATAACAGTCCTATATAATTTTATATTTAACTATATTCAAAGACTTGGTCAAATATGCTTTATTTGAAGTATTTTTGGTACATTGACTTTATTGACAATTTTAATTATGTAATACATTTAATTTGTTACGATGTCATAGTCACCCAATAAATTAAAATGATGCATTTGAAAACTCAATATAGATATTTTTCTGTAAATTATATAAAAAAATATATTTAAAAAGAAAATTATTTAATTAAATCAATCCAATAACTTTTAACAATATATTATATATGTATGGTTTTCAAAAAAATATATATTGATATAGTATTGTCTTAAAAAAAACAAAAAGTTGTTGGTTTCTAAATAAACAATACTAATATATGTTTAATTGGAGTTTCTTAAGAGTTCAATTAGAATTTTGGAAATTTTCTTTTAAACTTTAAAATCTAGGTTTATAAGGTTTAGTTTTTATCTGTTTTTTTTTAACATCGTTAATTTATTTAACGTATTTATAAATAAATAAACAAAAATATAATTATCGAAAAAAATTGATTACTAATTTTATGAAATTCGATAGTTAAATTAGTGATATAGATTTTTATTTTTTAATTAAGGATAATTAGCATGACACCTAGAGATGACAATGAGACGAGAAATACATTTACCATCCCCGCCCTATTTTTATTTCGAAAAATCCCCGCCAGACACCGTTTATAAAATATTAAAAAAAATTATATAATAAAATTATATAAACTAATTTTTTAATATAATATATATTATAATATATTAAAATTTTATGTGATTATAAAGAAATAAATTTTTTCTCTTATAAAATATAATGAATAAATAAATATATTAATTGTTTTATATATTTAAGTATGTTTATAGTGTTCGGCAGAATCATGGTGAGATCGGAACAGGGAACACAAATACCATCCTCACTTCATCCCCGTTCAGTTTCGGGGAAAAACTGCTCCAAACGGGGCAATTCAGTTCGATTGTCGCATAACGGTTTCAAATTGACACCCCACAGCTATGGCCTCCCGTTTCAACTCAAAGTACTTTCAATTCCAGATGTAATCAAACTCGTAATTTTTTGATTTCTTAAGTCAATCCTTATCACTAAACTAACTTGTTTACTTTTTATTTATAAATGTTACATAAATAATAAGTTTAAAAGTTTGAAACAATTAATGACAAAATCTCAATTTTTTAATAATTTTAACAATAAAAAAATTTAAATAGTAAAATTTGAAAAAAATGTTCGAAATTCACATAATAAGTAGTTTAAGTTTCACAACTTGACCAATAATACATTATCAATAAATACTAAAATTGATCTATAAACAATCAAAACCACAAAATTCATTATTTTATTTTTACTACATATTCAATAACACAATATTTCATTCCAAACAAAATCCCTTTTTAACATCATAATCCAATTCCCACAATATACTAGTAATCCTTTTTTCACGATTAACAAAATAAAAAATTTAAAAAAAAATGAATCTCACGTAAATTTAGCCGTGTGTAACGTTAAACGAATTATCAATTTCAACCCGACCCGATCCATGACCCGTATAAAATGACCCATATACCAAATATACGTTACACTTCTACTGGTTCATTCAAAGCCGGCCATCAGCTTTGTCTTCTTCTTCATCTTCTAGAGAGAGAAAACAGAGATTTCTAGAGAGAGAAAGAGAAGAGGAAAGTGTCGAGGTCAAATCTGCGCTGTCGAAAGAAGAAGATTCATCTAAATCTACAGTAATTTGAAAATTCAATTTCGAACAGCCGTGAATCGTCCATTTTCCTCTCACTTTCCGCCTCAATCTGTAATCTTGAATACGTATAAGGTAAAGAGGAAATCAATTTCATAATCTATCTATCTATCTATCTATCTATATATTTCTATATTTCGCTGTAATGGCGGCGACGATCGAAGGTCAGGATAGAGTTATGGCTACAGCGCAACAAATTGTTAAGAGTCTTAACACATCCAAAGACGATACGAAGGATATGTTGTTGATCTTCTCTAATTTCGATAATCGTTTATCGAATATAAGTAGTTTGTTGAAGACGAACGATTCTCGTTTAGATGCTGCTGAAAGGGTGATTTTACAGTGGGATTCTAACCCTAGTGGATCGTGTTTTCTTTGGGAGGATTCGCCGGATAAGACGGCGGAGTTTCTTAATGCTGTTGATGAGATTATTCAATTGACTGAAGATCTTGCGAATTTGTCTGATAACGAGACGATGGATCGTGCTGAAATCGCGATTCAGGTTGCTATGGCTAGGCTTGAGGAGGAGTTTCGTGCTGTCTTGACTAGGAATACTGCTCCTCTTGATCCGGAGAGTCTGCAGGGGTCGATTCGTAGGGTTTCGTTGTCTTTCGCTGCGAATGATGGTGAAATTGGGGGTTTTGAGGCTTTGGGTGAGGATTATTCGGTTGGGTATTGTCATGAGAGGGGTAGGAGCTTGGGAGGTGATTTTTCGGTGGAGTTGATTAACCCTGATGCTGTTATAGATCTGAGGGAGATAGCTGATAGAATGATTCGATCAGGGTATGAGAAAGAATGCTGTCAGGTCTATAGCAGTGTTAGACGCGATGCGCTTGATGAATGTCTCTCGATACTCGGCGTGGAAAGGCTCAGCATTGAAGAAGTTCAGAAGATTGAGTGGCGAATACTGGATGAAAAGATGAAGAAATGGGTTCAAGCTGTTAAACTTGCTTCGGTTCTCCTCAACAGCGAGAAACATCTTTGTGAACAAATCTTTGACAATTCAGAACTCATCAAACAGATCTGCTTTGTTGAAACTGCAAAAGGATCAGTTATGCAACTGCTGAACTTTGGCGAGGCAGTTGCCATTGGAAGAAGATCGTCTGAAAAGCTCTTCCGAATCCTTGACATGTACGACGCCCTAGCACGTGTACTACCAGATTTGACTGATTTATTCAGCGATGAATTGGGAGAAATCATTTTGAGTGAAGCTAGAGGAGTAATGTCTACTCTAGGAGAAGCAGCAATCGGGACATTAGCTGAATTTGAAAGTGCAGTTCAAGGAGAATCATCTCGAAAACCAATCAACGGCGAGATTCATCCACTAACTCGTTATGTGATGAATTATGTCAAATTACTAGTCGATTACAGTGATTCCCTAAATACCCTTCTGGAAAACAATTCCGATGAACATGATATTGGCAATATCGAGAATTTATCGTTAGAAGGCACATCTCGAATCGGTCTCCGCATTACGTCGCTAATAAAGTCACTTGAAATGAATCTTGAGGAGAAATCGAAGACTTATGAAGAGAGTGGGATGCCCTATGTGTTCTTGATGAACAATATTCTCTATATAGTTCAGAAAGTTAAAGATTCCGAGCTTGGGAAGCTTCTGGGAGATAATTGGGTGAGGAAACGTCGTGGCCAGGTCAGACAATATGCTACAAGCTATCTTAGGTCGGCTTGGAGCAATGTTTTGTCTTGTTTAAGGGATGTGGGAATGACTGGAAGTTCGAACAGTTCTGTTTCGAAGATGGCTTTGAAGGAGAGGTTTAAGAATTTCAATGTTTGCTTTGAAGAGATTTATAGGGTTCAGACTGCTTGGAAGGTTCCTGATGATCAACTTCGTGAAGAGCTTAGAATAACGATATCAGATAATGTTCTTCCTGCTTATCGGGCATTTTTATGGAGGTTTGGAAATCAGCTTGAGAGTGGAAGGCATTCTGGTAAATACATAAAATATTCGCCCGAAGATCTTGAACAGTCTTTGTCGGATCTTTTTGAAGGTGTTCCTGGATTTCTTCATCATATGAGACGGAAAAGTGCATAGTTATGCCTTTTCAGGTAATTTTGGTTTTTTGTTTGGTTTGTTTTTGTTTTATTACAAGGAATTGAAATCTTTGTTTATTCTTTCATGGTAATTGATGCTCTTAAATGTTATTTGTACTTGGAATAAAAACACATTGTAAGAATATAATCATATTTTGGAGTATTTTTACCATCACAAATGCCATATAAAGTTTCTCATTCAATGATTTATCGATCAATATTCAACACATTGCACCACCATTTGGAACTCCCCCACCCCCTTTTTTGTATGATATCTGATTTAGATTTGGATTCATATGAGATCGATCACATTTGCAATTGTACCCAGATCCAGAATGTGTTTCAAAATGGACTGGAATGGTAGGAAACACTTAGAGATCAGTAAGATGACATCACTTTGAAGTTGTTTTCGATTGATTGACCAAAAGTTTATTTGAAAAAGTAAGAACAAGAAGGTTAATTTATTTGGTTAGAATGTTCTATGTATAATTCTATCTAACCCTGGGCTGTTACTTTGTGTGTAGAATAAAGGAGTAAAGCTGAAAGGGGGAGAAAGAAGAAGAAGAAGCAGATGAATCTATCTTTATCTGTGTAAACAACCAACCATGAAATCCTAGCAAAAAAAAAACAAAAAACCAAAAACATGAAGTTATTAATGTACAGTGTGTTGTGATTACAGACAGAAAGACAGAGATACACTTCTACTATTATAATATCAAATTTTCAAATATTTTTACTTCTTACCCTATATTATGTATTAGTTGTCATGAGTTTGATTCTTCCCAACTTTATGTGGACCATTTTCAAAACCTAACTTTATACATAGTTTTGATTGATCAAGTTTTGGGTTTGACCTAAATTTTCATATAGTGCTATAACATAGTTGAGTATGAGTTAGGTTTGAGAATCTGTCCTACTAGAGCAATTATTGATTTGATGGTATCATGTGGTTTGATCTAGGTTTTCGGGTTTGACCTAAAATTTTCATATAGTGTGCTATGACATAGTTGAGTATGAGTTAGGTTTGAGAATCTGTCCATCTAGAGCAATTATTGGTTTTAATGTTATCATGTGTTTGATTGATACATAGCTGTGTATGAGTTAGGTCACCAAACTTGCTCGCGGATTAGTTTTGGTTGGTTTTGTTTTTAACCGTTTTAGGTGTTCTTAGTTGTTTTTGTTAATTTGTTGAAAACAACAAGGAGTAATGATGAACAAATTATAACAAAGTCAGTTCATGAATAAACAACCTCCACTAAAACTTGTATATTTGAAATTGATTATCCCCAATAATGGTTTCAGATATGATCCAACTAATAACTGAACTTAGGCTCACTAAATTTAGAAACTTTATGATTGTTTCTATACAATTGATGCAAAAGCTTAGTGTTACAGTAGTATATTCATGGCCATAACTAACTTCATTTTGTATTTTTATTATTGTAAATCCCCATTTGGTGAATTATACATGAATTCAAATTATTTGAAAATTTATTCAATTGATAGTTGACACTAGGGAAATTTGAGCAAATGACCCCACTGATAGGGTGAATAACCAATTGTGCGGGGATAATTTAAATAGAACTGGTGAACCTCTTTTTTTTTAATGATAATTGTATCCTTGCGTAACGCAACTCCAGTTGCGTGACGCAATCAGAATTTATTTATTTTTTCGTCTCGCGACTGTGTGACGCAACTGGGACATTTTTGTCCAAAAAAAATTCATAATTAAAATTTTTTGAAAAATAAAAAATTGCGTCACGCAACCTCAGGTTGCGTTACGCAACTGGGACATTTTCGTCTAAAAACAGTAAAAGGGGTTACCAACGCTTTTTTTTATCCTCTGCACTTTCCGCATTTTACCCATTTTTTATGGTCATCTCCTCAAATTTCCCTGACACTAAGGGTGTAAAAGAGTCTTGAGTACCATACTACCCGACCCGAACTCGATATATATTATATATATATATTCAAACTTGATCGAGTACCAAAATTTATACTCAAACTCGGCGACAATTCAAGCTACTCGAACTCGAGCCAACTAAGTTCGGGTCGAGCTACTCAAAAACAACTTTACGATTTAGTAAAAGTCAGCTGATAATGTTCAATCTATTCATCATAAATTGGATGCACTAATAGTCATTATTTTAAGTAGGTGTGGGGGGCCAGTTCTCCTTTATTTAAAAAAATAAAAATGCTAGTCATTAAACATTGCACATCAATATTTAGCCAACAAAAGAACATGATTAAATGTGATACAAAGTACAAACAGGATCCACATCGATCAGACTAATCTGTCAGAAATGAAAAAATACAGAAAATGTGTTTTCAAATAAAGCAAGCACTCTTGAGATTTGTCATCCTACAAACTAGGATACTCAACTTCCAAGCTTTCTTGTGAACTGAAATGTATTAGAAGTATTGGATCCATGTTTTTGAAATACAAATTAAACTTCAGAAGCTGAGGAGAAAGGTCTTAATACATCTTTATGTGTTCCAAGGCTTAGGGCTGAACCGCCTCCAGCAACTTCTCATATACCTGCCTAGCCGACAAATCCTCCACCTGGTTCATAAATATCATGAGCACAACGCTTTTTTCTTCAATTTTCAACTTTTCATACACCCACAAGAAAAAAAAATTAGCTAACTTACCACGAGGAGCTTTGATTTGTTATTCCATCCTCTCTGAAGAGTCATCTGGCTCAATCTCAAACCTAATACCTGGATAAATAAAATCCCATAATATGACTAACAAGCAATATGGGTAGAAAATAAATTATTTAACCAACTCTTAACAAACCTTGCCCATGAATTCTAGAAGTTCATTGTTAGCTTCACCACGAGCTGCGGGTGCAGCCACACTTACTCGAACGTCATCAGCATTTACTCCTGACATAATTTTAATATCCATGTTATTATGCTATAACCAGGGTATTGTATTTATTTTCTAAAATATTTAAGTTCAAAAGTGAGATTGAAAAAGAATTAAGTGAATCACTTGTAACTGCAGAACGTTGTGCACGGTCTTCTACTTCTATCGCCACTTGAACAAGGCCTCCTTCTAATTGTGTTATGCAAGGGGGTACTGGAGCATCCTATTGAGAACAAAGAATAACCACGTTTAGCGACTAAATTGAGAAGATCCACAAGAGTGTTGGAATATTTGTTGTCATTTTGAATATTGAAAGTCTTAAATTAGTTTCCACAGAAAATATCAGTAAAGTTTCTAACATTGATATATATGGCCTAAAAAATTATAAAAATGTATTAAATAAAAATTTGAACTTATATAACAATGGTGTCAAATTTGCCTGGAATTAAGAAATTCAAGAATTTTGAATGGTAAAAACTGTACGCTTTCCTGAATTATAATATACATGGAATGGGTCACCGTGGGTGACAATTTCATTGGGAAAATTAGGTAATATGGTTCTATCCAAAATTTCTCTAAATTTTGACCATATATTGGATTCTTAAACCAAAATATAATCAACATGAACTGTTAACCAAATTTCAAATAAACTATTTGAGTTAGGTATTTTTTTGGCTAAACAATTTGGGTTAGGTTGGGTTACGGGTTTAAGCAATATATATTCTCCCCTGCCTGAAATACAGTATGCAATATCACATAGAATTAAGAGGAGAGCTAGATAATAAGAGGAAGATTCAAGTCATGCCAAAGCTGGTCAGGAGTAGTCAAATAAAGAATATCAATTAGGCAAAAAGAACAAAGAGAGTAAAATCATCATTACTCAAATGCCACGAGCAACAAACATGAAGTAAACTAATACACACGCACCTGAGGGTTGGTTTCAGCAGCAACTGCACTGAGAGCACCATCAATAACGTATAGATATGATGCAAACTCCAAATCTTCCTCTGACCGATAGCAAACAAACAGCCCACATCCCATGCAGTTCATTCTGAATTGCTTCTCCAATTTACCTTCTCCACTATAATAAAAAAAATGGCATCTATTAGAAAAGGGTTCCAAATGAGAAATTGCTCACGCATCTACCTATTTTAAGGTGTTAAATTCCAATAAAGTACATTGTATGTTCAAAGTACAAGTCCAATCTATCTGAAGGTATATGTGTGACAAAGACATCATACTACACTTTAGTCTCCAATTTGTCAGAACTTGTGGCTAGTGATTTGATATTTAAAATATGGAGTAGAACATTAAGGGAAATTGGAATATGATAATCATGCAGACCTGGACAGATCTAATCACTACTCTTCACATTTAAAAGTGTTTGCAACTTCAAAAGCTTGACAAACCAAACCCCATATCATGCACACTCAGTTTGAATAAAATTGTCTTTTCCTTGTTAGTAAAATCCAATCACAAGTTTCCCATGAAACTTGCTGCATGCAGGACACCCTCTACTAGAGTATAATACGACAACCCCAGACCAATTTGGCAACAATTAACCTCTGGTGTAAAAAGAATAAAAAGTTCTACAAACTCGCATAACCTATCACCTGGAATACATATAGAGTACATTTCGGCCAGCTACTTTATACGCAGCTGTGTATGACATCTATCATTTTATTTTTCAGTTCCTTGGTAGATAACAAAATCTATACACAGAGGACATGCCTTCACAACATAAAAAAAATAACAATCCAGATCCTTCCTAAATCTTCATTGAATATGTCAAGGAAATTTGATTAAACCCTTGCAAACAGATATTGGATATAATTATTGCAATGCAAAAACAAAAATCATAGCTATTGAAAATCAAGATACCGTTTCAGAAGAACTTTTCCAGCTTCATTCACATTTAGCCTTGCAAGATGTTTACTCTTGTCTAGAACATGTGCTTTATCGGTCTTCCTTTTTGGCATCTTCTGCAACTGGGTATCTTATAAAAAGTACACATTTTAGGATGGAACATTGAGAATATAAGAGGAAGCAAACAAAATTCACTAGAGCAACACCACACTTAGAGTGGAGTTATGCATCAATTGTAAGAAACGACTCTGCACAGTATAACATACCACAAAAGTTCAATATGATAATAGTATGATTCTGCTTCAACCCAAATTACAGGACCATCCAAAATCAAGCCTTTAACGCATATACCATCTCAAATGAAAGACACATGAACACATATATGTGCTTTATGATACATGATTCATGAAGAATGTTGCTATTAGGAGCAGGAATTGGTGAAAACTGAGTGCGGGGAGAGGGAGAAGAAGCAAACCAGTGATGAGGACATGAGATCCACAGTGTTTGCAGTAGTAAACGAAAAGATCGGAATCGGGACCGTCAGGTCTTGCGTCTTCACTCGAATATGTGTGAGTCGTCCTCTTCGGCATTTTCTTACAATTTCTCTGTACTTCTGAGCATATCCAGCCGGAGTTAGGGCCGTCGAAAGCAGCCGATTTGCCGCCGATTGATCGTATTCAGTATTCAGTGTAGGGCAATGACTAAGAACTTGTTTGATATGACTTATGAGTCATTTGGGGGATTATTTATATGTAATCTACAATTAAGTAAACATTATTTTCTTAATCTCATTATTCAAATTATCAAATAAAATATTTTTTTTACATCTTAACGGGAAATTTGATGAAATGGCCCCCATAACAGGGGAAATTCCAAAAAGGGCCCCCGCCTACTAAAGTTGGCAAAAAGGGCCCTTTTGCCCCGCGAAATGTCGGAAATACCCCTTCGGCGCCATTTCTTACGCTCAAAGACGCGAATTACCAATCACGCGATTCATCTAAATCGCGTGAGTTCATCACCGCGATTTAGATGAAACGCGTGATTAGTAATTCGCGTTTTTAAATGTACGCGATTTACCATGCACGCGATTTAATCTAAATCGCGGTGATGAACTCACGCGATTTAGATTAAATCGCGTCCATGGTAAATCGCGTCTTTAGTCGTATATATAATATTTCGGCCCTAATTTAAATCAAAACCACCCCGATTCTCCCTCCCACTCCGACTTCCAAAACCACGTCTTCTCAACTGCCGACTTCCTTCAACATCGATCAAGATCATCGTTCCTCAACATCGTTCCTCGTCCAACATCTTCGACTTTCCACCGTCTATTCGACATCATCGTCTTTTCACCGTCTTTTTGACATATTCCGGTGAGTTTAGGGCTTAATAGTTAGGGTTAGGTGTTGATGTGTATTATTCCGTTTATATTGATTTATATTGATGTATTTAGGGTTTAGGGTTTGGTTCTGGTTTCGTTTATGTGTGTAAATGCTTTTAGGGTATATGACGAGTATTGTATCAGTGTTCTTATTCTGCATGCATGCATTTCACGCTTATTCATTCATTTCTCGTTTAAGAAATGACATTTCCGTTTTTGTTATGTGCTTGTGAAGAAATGGTATTTAGGGTTAGGGTTTAACTTTTGCTGCTTTACTGCACCTTAATAGAATGGCAATGAGACAGGTTTCGTGTTTGTTATGTGCTTCTGAAGAAATGGTATTTAGGGTTAGGGTTTAACTTTTGCTGCTTTACTGCACCTTATTAGAATGCCAATGAGACAGGTTTCGATGTTATATTAAGAAATTTAGTCAACACGTGCTCCTAATTTGCCGTGCTGAATCAAAAGCCATAAATGATCCACACTGTATGTTCACTTTCTTGGACCATATTGCACTTGCTATAGGAAGCAAATATATCTTTCACTTTTACCTTGATTGAATGCATTTCTAAAAGTTGATCAAGTGTTAATATGTTTAATTGGAGGCTGCATCTAGATGAGTGTTCTTATATTGAATACATTGATTGTAAAATCCTTTTTGATGAGTGGATGACTCGGGAATATATATGTGCATCTATACACTAGATGCTATGATTGAACTGGACCAAACTATTTTCTGTCATGATTTATTCTGTTCCATTTTTGTTGTTGGTCTTACTATTTAATTAAATACTTATTTTGTTTTGCTAATTATCATGGTGATCCCATCTTCTTCCTTGTTTTGTAGATGGAGTCCACTACAATACCCGAGTTTGCTGGGAGGGTATCCTGGAAAACCAATATGGGAAATATTGCTGCCAAGTTTGCCAAGATGAATCTAACTGAAAGGGTAGAGGAAACCCAATTCAGATTCTTATTCAAAGGGCACCCGTTACTGCGTTTCTCAGGAATGATTATACACCACATGCTCCTCAGGAAGTCCAGCTCAAATTCTATGGAGATGAAGTTCCTTGTGAATGGAGAAGAGCTGTGCTTCGGGATGAGGGAGTTTGCATTGGTTACAGGTCTCAATTTTGGGAGATTCCCTAATGAGCAAACAATTTTCAACCAGGTTGAAGAATCTCCAACTTTGGTTCTTAAATATTTTAAACGTATTCCACTTATTAGAATAGCAGACCTTCATTCAAAATTCCTGTCCTGCTCTGATAGGGAAGATGCATGGAAATTGGGGCTGGTATACCTTGTTTCCCATTATCTCTTTGCCCTTGACCCGAGGAGGATAATAAATATGAAACTCTTCAGCATGGTCGATGACATCGACACCTTCCTCAATTTTCCATGGGGAAAGGTGGCCTTTAGAGCAACCATGAAGGGTTTGAGCAGAGACCTTGATCGCTACAGGACGCTGTATCTGCAGAAGAAGGATGCCGCCTCGGGGAAGAAGAAGAACAAAGACAAAGAAAAAGATGTCGATGTTTCTTATACCGTATATGGGTTCGCACTAGCCTTACAAGTGTGGACTTATGAGGTGATCCAAACTTTTGTCCCCAATCTTGCAATTAAAACGACGCTTCAAACTGAAGATCCTGTCTGCCCAAGAATAATACAGTACAAATCAAAGAGGAAGAGCACTGCCTCTGATCTTCAAACTGCCCTGCAAGGCACGATTGTTAAGCAAATGGAATTGTCTGAAGAAGAGAAGATCTTATATGCTGGGGATGACTTTGAAGATATGGGAGGTAATGTTTATGATGTCTTTTTTGATCTTGACTGCAGAAAGAGGAAATTTGGAGATATTGACGATGGAGTTCCTCATAAAAAAACTGTCATGAGGAAGAAAAGGCAAATTACTCCAGCCAAAGCCATAACTTCCACAAGAAGAAGAACCCGCAACCCTACCCCCAGCACCAGCACCAGCAGCTCTTATTCAGTCGAGAGCGCCACGAGTAGAAAAGACGAAGAAGAAGAAGAAGACGAAGACGAAGAATCCTCTCCCCCAACTCCAACATCAACAACTCCCCACGATAGATGTAGATTGGATCAACTTTCGAAGGAGCTAAATGAATTCAAAACTGTAATGAGAAAGGAACTGACTCTCTTCAAAACTGAAATGAGAAATGAAATAAGGCTCATCAAAACCGAAATGAGAGATGACATAATTCTCATTAAAGGGATGTTAAAGCAACTACAGCAAGGGGAGAATGATGTGGTGAACACTGAGGACAATGATGTGGTGATTTTGGAGAAAGACAATGCTGTGCTTGTGGAGGAGAATGAAGTTGAGGTATGTATTTCTTGTATTTCCTTGAATTTGGATAATTGGTGCATTTCTTGCATTTCGACTAATTGCACAGGCTTTTCTGTTTATTGTAGGATGGACAAGAGGAAGACAATGATGTGCTGATTTTGGAGAAAGACAATGTTGGGCTTGTGGAGGATAATGAAGTTGAGGTATGTATTTCTTGCATTTCCTTGCATTTGTATAATTGGTGCATTTCTTGCATTTCGACTTATTGAAGGCTTTTCTGTTTATTGTAGGATGGACAGGAGGAAGACAATGTTGGGCTTGTGGAGAAAAAAATTGTTGAGGAGGACAATGAAAACGAAGAGAAGACAGTTGAAGATGGTGTTAAAAATACTGAGGTATGCATTTCTTGCATTTGGTGCAATTCGCGCACTTTTCCTAATTCTTGCATTTGGACTAATTGAAGGGCTTTTCTGTTTATTGTAGGATGGACAGGAAAAAGACATTGTTGGTCTCTTGGAGAAAACCACTGTTGGGGAGGGGGAGGACAATGGCAATGAAGAGCAGACAGTTGAAGATGGTGAAAAAAATTTCGAGGTATGCATTTCTTGCATTTGGTGCAATTCGCGCACTTTTCCTAATTCTTTCATTTGGACTAATTGAAGGGCTTTTCTGTTTATTGTAGGATGGACAGGAAAAAGACATTGTTGGTCTCTTGGAGAAGAACACTGTTGGGGAGGGGGAGGACAATGAAAATGAAGAGCAGACAGTTGAAGATGTGGAAGAAAATTTCGAGGTATGCATTTCATGCATTTGGTGCAATTCGCGCACTTTGCCTATTTCTTGCCTTTGGACTAATTGAATGGCTTTTCTGGTTTTTGTAGGATGGGCTTTTGTTGGAAATGGAGAAGATAGTTGAAGATGGGGAACACAATACTGAGGTATGCATTTCATGCATTTGGTGCAATTCGCGCACTTTGCCTATTTCTTGCCTTTTGACTAATTGAATGGCTTTTCTGGTTTTTGTAGGATGGGCTTTTGTTGGAAATGGAGAAGATAGTTGAAGATGGGGAACACAATACTGAGGTATGCATTTCATGCATTTGGTGCAATTCGCGCACTTTGCCTATTTCTTGCCTTTTGACTAATTGAATGGCTTTTCTGGTTTTTGTAGGATGGGCTTTTGTTGGAAATGGAGAAGATAGTTGAAGATGGGGAACACAATACTGAGGTATGCATTTGGTGCAATTCGCGCACTTTACCTATTTCTTGCCTTTGGACTAATTGAAGGGCTTTTCTGGTTTTTGTAGGATGGGCTTTTGTTGGAAATTGAGAAGACAGTTGAAGTTGGTTGTCACAATACTGAGGTATGCATTTGGTGCAATTCGCGCACTTTACCTATTTCTTGCCTTTGGACTAATTGAAGGGCTTTTCTGGTTTTTGTAGGATGGGATTTTGTTGGAAATGGAGAAGACAGTTGAAGATGGGGAACACAATACTGAGGTATGCATTTGGTGCAATTCGCGCACTTTACCTATTTCTTGCCTTTGGACTAATTGAAGGGCTTTTCTGGTTTTTGTAGGATGGGCTTTTGTTGGAAATTGAGAAGACAGTTGAAGTTGGTTGTCACAATACTGAGGTATGCATTTGGTGCAATTCGCGCACTTTACCTATTTCTTGCCTTTGGACTAATTGAAGGGCTTTTCTGGTTTTTGTAGGATGGGATTTTGTTGGAAATGGAGAAGACAGTTGAAGATGGGGAACACAATACTGAGGTATGCATTTGGTGCAATTCGCGCACTTTACCTATTTCTTGCCTTTGGACTAATTGAAGGGCTTTTCTGGTTTTTGTAGGATGGGCTTTTGTTGGAAATTGAGAAGACAGTTGAAGTTGGTTGTCACAATACTGAGGTATGCATTTGGTGCAATTCGCGCACTTTACCTATTTCTTGCCTTTGGACTAATTGAAGGGCTTTTCTGGTTTTTGTAGGAAATGGAGAATGTTGGGAATTTGGAGGAGAAGGTGGAGGAGCAGGTGGAGGAGCAGGTGGAGAAGCAGGTGGAGAAGCAGGTGGAAGACAATGAAGATGATGTTGAAGAGAAGGTTGAAGAGAAGGTTGAAGAGAAGGTTGAAGAGGAGGTGGAAGAGGATTTCGTTGTGAAGAGGGGTAGGAAGGGGGTGCAGAGGGGTAGGAGGGTGGTGCAGAGGGTGGAGGATAATGAAGATGAGGTATGCAATTCTTGCATTTGGACTAATTGAAGACTTTTGTTGCCTAATTCAATGATTTCTTTGTAGGTGGACGATGATTTCGTTGTGAAGAGGGGTAGGAAGGGGGTGCAGAGGGGTAGGAAGGGGGTGCAGAGGGGTAGGAAGGGGGTGCAGAGGGGTAGGAGGGTGGTGCAGAAGAAGGTGGACGATCATTTCGTTGTGCAGAAGAAGGTAGAGAAGAAGGAGGACAAGCGGATAGATGAGGATGTGGTGGTACTGGAAGATGCATCCCACATCCTATTTAAGAGAAAGAGGACGGCGTCGAAAGCTGTACTTAGTCCCTACGTCGTCCCTCGGCCAAGAAAGAAGACGATTGTTGTCGATCCTATGTCGACTTGTAATGAGCAACTGAGGAAAGAGTTCAGGAAAGAATTTGCGAAAGGGGCTAAATTTAAAGATGTTCAACTCCCTGATGGTGCTGGAGACCTTAAGTTCTTCACTACAATTCTGAGGTTAAATAAGTGGCTAACTGATGTAGAGATGAATGCAGCAATTTGTCTGCTAAGAGCAAGAGCAGTCGCCTACCCTAAGTCGTACCCGGAGGATTTCACCATCTTAGATTGCCAGTTTGGCCCTTTGGTTACTTTATACTATGACGAATTTGTTGCTGACTCGGTTGATCCAGAAAAACCACATGGCCATACTTTCTCTGACGTCTTTTACAACTACCACTGGGGTAGAGAAGATAAACATATGCCCGGTTGGAGCAGTGTTGATGTTATTTACTTCCCCCTCAACCTCAACAACCTACACTGGGTACTGTGTGTTATTCGATTGCAAGAATGGAGAATTGATGTTTATGATTGCGATCAGACAATTTTCAATGATGAAGAATTAGGAAAATACATGAAAGCCATTTGTGAGATGTTGCCGCCCTTCCTTCATAAAGCAATGTCTGAAGTTGAAATGGCCAGGTATCCTAACATGAAAAATGAAACTTTTAGATTTCATAGAATCCCACACCCTGAAGTACCAAAAGCAGAATGGAGTGGGGACTGTGGCGTTTTTGTATTAATGTATTTAGAGTACCTGACTGCTAAACTTGGTCTAGAAAATTGCATATCAAAGAATATGCAAGTATATAGAGAAAAGTGGGCAGTCAGGTTGTACCACCAGATTTTAGAGCCATGAATATTGTTGTTGTATATTGTTTTGTAAACACTGAATTATTGTTGTAACATGTTTTGTAAACACTGAATTATTGTTGTATATTGTTTTGTAAACACTGAATTATTTCAGTATATTGTTTTGTAAACACTGAATTATTTCACGTGGTTGTAATAGGTATCATAAAATTCACGTGTATTGTAATATAATTCACGTGAATTATATAAACACGTGTATTACGTGTATTGTGTTCTGGAATATCCCAATATAATTCACGTGGTTGTAATATAATTCACGTGTATTGTATTGTAATACGCGTGATTCATAACTCACGTGTATTACAATATGACTCACGCGTATTGTAATATTACAATACACGTGAATTACATTACAATACACGTGAATTATGAATCACGCGTATTACAATACAATACACGTGAATTAGCATTGTGCAATATATATGCGTGAGTCACTCACTGTATGGCCAACCTGTATGGAAATATCTGTATACAAATTTCAATCACCATACAATATTCGAAAACCAACAACAATCAATCAGCATACAATATTCGAAAACCAACAACAATAATCAGTATACAATATTCAAAATTGCACAGACAATATTCATGTTTGCACAGACAATATTCATGTTTGTGGCTGAGATGATGGCGGCTGAGATGATGATGCTCTTGCAGCTCTTGCAGTAGAGGGTGCAGGCATTACAGATTTGCATGTTGCCCTGTTGTGACCCTGACCACCACATGAGCTACATCTTCTCGGCACCTTACGAATTTCACCTTGGGATGACCTACGCTTTGTTTGAGGACGCCCTTTCTTAACCTTAACAGGTGGTTTAAGGCACACTCGTTGTTTGATATGTTCTGGAATATCCCAATACTCTTCATGACAAACTGGATATATTGTTTCCGCGTAAGCATTGACCCACATTTCACTTGAGTAATACCTGAAACATAACAATTGAACATGTGAGAAATAAAGTTAGTTAGATAAATTCAATAGCAAATAATCTAAAGTAAACCTTGAGCAGAACTCATAGGCATCCAATCTATGGGTACGTGATGCAGCCAGGGCATGAGTGCAAGGAAGACCAGATACATCAAATACCCTACAACTACAACTCATTCCTCTCAAGTCAACTTTATAATCAGATTCACCGTCATGGACATAAAACTCGAAACGGTTAAGTGGATGAACGTTATATAATCTGGCCTTCTCAGCTTGATCACGTAAGAACTTTTCATAATAAAAAGATAAACGTTCATTGTGATTGGAAGCTTTTTCTCTTCGACTGTTAAACCAATCTTGTAATGTGAATCTTAAATAATCAGCTAAGATTGATATGGGATACTTTCTAGCTTCCCTACTTTGACTATTGAAGCTCTCAGCGTAATTACTTGTCATTTGATTGTATCGTTTACCCGGAAAAAATGCACGACTCCATCTCTCAAACCCAATATCTGCCAAATACATAGCAATACGAGGGTCCTTAGCATTGATCTTGTCAAAATGCTGATTAAACTTCAAGATTGTGTATGCTTGAGAAGCCAAACCAAACTCGGCGTGGCAGTGATCGGTTTTGAATTTGGCCATAATATTCATCTTGATATGATATGTGCACGCACCGTGGTCAGCTTCTGGAAAAACAGCACACAAGGCATTGGCGATGCTTGGGTGTCTATCAGATACAAACACGAGATCATCAACCAATCCAATTGCATCTCTAAGTTTTTGCATGAAATAAGTCCAGGAGTTGTTATTTTCAGAATCAACAACGCCGAATGCAACAGGATAGAGTTGTTCATTCGCATCTAATGCTATCGCCACCAATAGCTGACCTCCAACCTTGTGCTTAAGAAAACTGGCATCGACGCACAATACTGGACGACAACAGTTTTTGAAACCCCTAATTGAGCAGCCTAAGGACATGAACATATACCTGAAATGACCGTGCTCATCCGTCTGGATGTCTGTTATGGTACCCGGATTGTTCTTCTCCAACATGTACAGGTATGATGGCAATTTACCGTAAGAATCTTCTACAGTTCCTCGCACCGCCATTAGGGCCTTTTCTCTAGACCGCCAAGCCTTATTATAAGACAACTTTATTCCATAAGTAGTCTGTATGTCTTCCATTATTTTCTTGGGCATGTGGTCATGGTGATGGTCCATGTACTTGCTCTTCATGCATTCCCCAAACACCCATGCTGGTGCTGGCCTTTGATTCTCTTGCCTCGTCACAATTGAACAGGTATGATCTTTTACGAATTTACGAATCTCAAACATTTCCGAGGAATTTACTCTGACAGCACGCAGTCTCCACTTGCAATTCTTATCCAAACATTTCACAACCCAAAGTTCTTTTTTTGACTTCAACACTTTGAATTCAAAATGATTAGTCATGGCATATTTATATAACCTCAGCTGAAGTTCTTTTTTATTCTCAAACAAAGAACCGACTTCCAATCCGATTCCGGTACTTACTGCCTCATGTAAAGGATTTTCACTACTTGGTATGCTACTAGCAACCCATTCACTGCAGCTTGGTTGAGTACGAACAACAACATTGTTTTGTTGTGTACTAGGAACCCAAGAACCGCTTGGATTTGGATTGGTACTAGGAACCCAATCAGAACTACTAGGTTGGGTAATAGGAACCCAATCATCATCAGCATCATCCCCCACATTCAGACGCAAATGTTCATCTTCAATGTCATTTTCAAAGAAAACCTCACGCTGCATCGGGAAGACGTCGGGGTCATCAATTTCTGGAACAGCTACACTTTCTTGAGTTGGTAGTGACTTCTCTACTAAGGATACACACAATGGAGTGCGGTTGTGGACTGAAACTGCTTCATGTAAAAAGAACTCCACATCCACATCTTTTTTTATATCAGTTATATAAGAAAATTTGGCAATCATGCCAGGAGCATTATACTTGGCTTGAAGCAATAAATCATATCTAGATTTGTCAACATCGGTAGCAGAATAAATTTGATCAACTAATTGGGCATAAGTAGAATTTTGGGGAACAATCATACCGCTGTTTGACTTTGCAGAAAAATGAGTAAGATCGTCCGTAGTTTTCCACTCTCCATCAAAGTAAAGAAGTACAGGTACTTGAGCTGCAATTGAAAACAGTTCAACAACATCACAAGAATTGAAAACAGTTCAACAACATTACCATAACCGAGGAGAGTTTGCTCGTAGAGTTTCAGGAAATCCAATGCCGCAACTTTTTACCATAAGTTTGCTTCAATGAATCTAATGGGATAAGAGCTCCCTATACAATAGGTCCATTGAAGCAAACTTGTGGTTAATTCTTGGAACATTGTATCTCCACGAAACATACCAGTAAACTCTACCTCAATACTAGAATAACAAGATAGTATTGAGTGAAATCAGCTACACTATGCCAGCATGCAAACCCTAAACCTTAATACTAGAATAACAAGATAACTCAAGAACTGTGGAACCTAAACAAAAAGGTCTTGTAACTATAAGAACTGTGGAACTTAAACAACGTCCTGATAAACAAATTCCAAGACAATAACTCAATAAGACTTTCTATGCACTAAAACGAAGCTAATACCCAAATCAAGGCCTCGTTTGAGGAAGGGTTATTCAGATTTAAGCAAATCATTTCAATCATCCACAAATTACCCTTACTTTATTTGAATAGCATTTTAAATATTAAATAAACATACCCATTTTGAGAACGAAGAGTGGTGGGTAAGCTGCTGCTGCTCGTGGTCGAGTTCTTCAGGGTATCGTGGTGTCGTCGTAGTCGTCCGCTGCTGCTGCTCGTGGTGGAGTTCTTCAGGGGAGGGTCGAGTCGGAGTGGCGAAAGCGAGAGAAGAGAGAAGGGGAAATTAAGGATTCGTGAGTTTGTTATAAATTAGGGCACAAAAATAATATATACGATGAAAGACGTGAATTGTTATTCACGTGTTTCATATAAAACACGTGAATAAACTCACGCGTTTTATTGAGAAATGCATTCACGTGTTTCATCTAAAACACGTGAATAAACTCACGCGTTTTAATGTGAAATGCATTCACGCGTTTCATATAATACGCGTGAGTTTATTCACGCGTTTTAGATGAAGTACGTGAATAGCAACATTGTTCCTTGTTGTTTGAGTTATGTGGCGAATATGCGTGAATAACAACATTGTTCCTTGTTGTTTGATTATACCCAATACACGTGAGTTATGAGGATAAGTTATGATATTGTTAACATAAGTAATAAAGCATAAATAGAAGAATATTCAGTAATATAAACCACCATAAATCATAAATATCAAAATTAAGTATTGTTATAAACCATAAATATCATAAGTATCATAAATAAGCCATAAATAGAAGAAGAACAGTAAGTCTAAACAACTCCAAATTAAGTAAGCAAATGCTGCAAATCACAAGCAGCAACAGATTGAAGCAACTTTGTATGAGGAACAACATGTTCATCCAATATGCTTGACAAAGCAGCCGCTGTCTCAAAAAGCCAATTGTCGGGGAGAACATCAAAATCCCTTTCAATTGATCGATACCTGCTGTCTATCTCGAAGTATACTATTATAGTTTTCGCATCCCTTGGCTCAGCAAATGGATAATCTGGATTATCCGATTCTTTAATAGTACCACCTCCAGCAACTATTAACTCAATGAGATCCTGTTTGTAAAGTGTGTTGAAATTCCCTACAAATATAAAAATGTAACCGTCGAACAGTTTCGAACGCTGAAAAACCAACAAAGAAGATAATTTCAGTTATCATGCAAAAAAATTTAAAAGTACAGATAGGAGGAATAATACCAAACTCACATTATTCAACAACAGAAGTCTGCCTTTTCTAGGACCACCTTGGGCTCCATGATTATCTTGTTTAACCTCATAAGGTTCCTCATCAACACAGTTTTCGGTTTTCAATGATGATTTTATCCCTAAACAAATGTGTATGAAAATAATTTTTAATCTAATTTAACAGACATATGTATGAAAATAATCGTGTTAACAGAGACTCACAATCAATAGTAAGGACCCATTTCCCGTTCAGAATTGCCTTCAATACTTTTTGAGTTCGGCCGCATGCACCATTGGGATCAGTGTAAGCAATAACATGAGTTACATCTTCTCTCCACTTCGGAGACACCCTTGCACCAAAAGTGCGAGCAAATTCAACTATCAACAACTGTGTAAAACAATAATATAATGGTTATTACATACAAAACTAGTTAATATGGACATAGTAGAGAGAATAGAACATACATTATTTTCAGGTGATAATTGATTGGGACATAAGGTCATAACAGTGTTTGTTGCCTGCATATTATAAAAAAAAAAGAGTTGAACGAACTGAGAAAACAATTTTATTAACAACCATTTTAATACATACCATTTTGTTGAACGAACTGAGAAAACCACAACGGCAGCTCCTGATCTAAATACTACAATATCCATCATTATAAACAGCAGAATATACATCAATAGCTAACCATACAATATTCATGTAATTGAAAATCAACAATCAATCAGTATATATAGGAAAACCAAACCTTAAACCCTAAATACAACAATATCCATGAATATGAATGGCAGAATATACATCGAAACCTAACCCTAAACCCAAATACTTCGATATACATAGGAAACGGCATAATATACATCAAAACCAAACCTTTACCCCTAAATACACCAATATCCATGAATATAAACGGTAAATATACATCAAAACCTAACCCTAAACCCAAATACTTCGATATACATAGGAAACGGCATAATATACATCAAAACCAAACCTTTACCTCTAAATACACCAATATCCATGAATATAAACGGTAAATATACATCAAAACCTAACCCTAAACCTAAATACTTCGATATACATAGGAAACGGCATAATATACATCAAAACCAATCCTTTAACCCTAAATACATCCATATCCATGAATATAAACGGTAAATATACATCAAAACCTAAGTCTAAACCCTAAGCCCTAAACTGACCTGATGATGTTGAAGAACGATGATGTTGGAAGGATCTCGAAGATGTTGAGGAACGATGATGTTGAGGAACAATGATGTTGAGGAACGCTGATGTTGAGGAACGATGATCTTGATGGATGTGGGAATGGAAAGTCGGCCGCAGTCGGAGTGGGAGGGAGAATCGGGGAGGTTTTGTTTAAAATTAGGGCGTGAAAATTATATATAAGACTAAAGACGCGATTTACCATGGACGCGATTTAATCTGAATCGCGTGAGTTCATCACCGCGATTTAGGTTAAATCGCGTGCATGGTAAATCGCGTACATTTAAAAACGCGAATTACTAATCACGCGTTTCATCTAAATCGCGGTGATGAACTCACGCGATTTAGATGAATCGCGTGATTGGTAATTCGCGTCTTTGAGCGTAAGAAATGGCGCCGAAGGGGTATTTCCGACATTTCGCAGGGCAAAAGGGCCCTTTTTGCCAACTTTAGTGGACGGGGGCCCTTTTTGGAATTTCCCCTGTTATGGGGGCCATTTCATCAAATTTCCCCATCTTAACCTAGTAATTTCTAAGATATTTTAAAACGAAATTATTAAATTGAGGCTTCTTCTCATATAAAAACGAAATTGTCAAATTGAGGCTTCTTATCGCAAGCAACTGTGATTTCAGGTCTTTTTTTTAAGCATCGCAATTTGGGGCTCTTTATTGTTAAAAACGATTTCAAAAACGAATTTTTGTTTTAACGGTTTTAAACGTCGTTTATTAATGTTACTAATTTAACTACCGAATTTTAGCGAAGTTAGGGTTTTGACTATCAAAATTTTGAAATTTTGTATTCAAAACCTTCAATTTGCTAAAATTCGGTAATTAAATCAGTGACATTGATATTTTATTTATTTATTTATTGACCGAAATGTTAAATCGGGGCTCCTTATTGGGGCCAATTGGGATTTAGACTTCTTTTTTCAAACCTTATAATATGAGGCTTTTTATTGTAACATTTGTTAATTTGTCACGTAAATAATAAGTTAAAGATAAAATATAATTTTAGATAACTTTAACCTTAAGAATCCTAAATTTTAACGTTTGAAAGAAAATTTATAAAATCTCAATTGAGTCTCGAACAATTCAAACATTTATTTATAAATAATACGTATATAATAAATTAACGTCATCTAAAATCTAAAATCGTTAAATCGTTAAAGACAAAATTTCGTTTTTATACAACTTTTAACGATAAAGAAAACCGTGAGGTTTGAAAAAAATATTCAAAATCACAATTGCTCCTGATAACGAGCCCAAATTTGATAAGTGGCCATAATTTTTTATTATTTTATTTAATTAATCTACTTTTAACATCAAACATTATTTTAAAAATCAAACAAGTCTGTATTTTTTTATTTGAAAGTAACCAAGTATAATAAAAAAAAATAGAATCAATTTAACCCTCAAACTTTTCCCCACGATTCAAATATCACCCAACAATTTATATTAGTATGTTTTAAAAAAAAAATCACAATCAGTTTAAAAGTTTGAAAAAAATGAAAGTAAAGTTTTAGGATTTTATATGAAAAATGTGATTAATATTTTGAATTTTTTATTTTGCTACAAAAAAAAAACATTAGATGACAAGTGTTTACCAAATATAATTTATTTTATTATCATATTAATATGATAGTTAAAATGTAAGAGTTTTAAGTTGAGATGAAATCGTTATAACTTCTAAAAAAATGTAAAAATAATTCTTTATGTGATAATTTTTTTTAAAATAAGGCCTCATCAGTGGAAGTTATAGTGGATTGATCTAAGTTTCAATTGATATCATTTGTTATGGAAAAGTAATATTGATAGTGGGCAATTTAAAAGAGGTGGAACATTTTTTTATTTTATTTTTACAGTTTTGGAAAATAAATGAAAAAATTGCTCTTTCATGGTTAACACTTCTTGTAATATATCTAGAAAATGTGAATGCATGATTATTTGGATCTTATAAAAATCTATTGCATTTTATTTACCTTTATTTGTAATTATGAACAGTTATTTTCTTAGAATTAGAATGACTTAGAATGGAAGAAAAAGTATGATTATGAGTGAGTGATGTAACTTCCTATGTTAAAATAATATTTTAAAAAATCGGTATTTAAATTCATTTTTTTTAAAGTAAAATTATTTTTTTATATAAAAAATATAAAAAAAAAACTTATCAATAAACTAGAGCATGCTTGGTATGTGATTTTTGTATTTAAGAATATAAAATAAAATAAAATTGAGGTGTTTGGTTCATGAATTTGATTCAACGATTCAGATATTAAGGAATCCTCAATTTCTCTCTGCCCAAAGACCTTAGAATCTAAAACACTTTGATCTATAAGTCTGAGAATTGAGACTAAAACTAATGGTATATGTTTGAAAGATTAATCATAATCTGAACCTTAAAACGAAGTTTGAGCAATAAATTCCTCAAAGAAAACCCGAGGCAAAACGTCTCGGTGAAAGACAAAACCCTAAATCAATGGCATTATCTCAAAGAACGCCAGTTGCATACAGATTTCTCGCGACACATTCTAAGGAAGAATGTGCGAAACCGATTTCTCAAGATGTTTCAATGTGATGAAACGTCGAAAAAGAGCTGAAAAAGACGCTAGCACCTGGAAGGTTAAAATTGTCTAACTCTCAACTTAAATGCATATTCACTTTGAACGCGCTAAATCGATCGAGGAGCGATGCTCGTTTATTTATCTGAGTGTTTCGCTAAACTGAAGAGCGATACTCAAGCTTAAACGAGTCTTCCAGAGACGCTTGTTAGGTTTGTTTTTCTTGAAATTTTAAGTAATCTATAAAAATTGGGAATATTATATATATAGTTAATTGTTTGATAATTAGATTAGTTTTTTTAATTAAAATAATTATATTAAATTAATTAGGAAAAATAACACTATAAACATTTAAGAGTATGGATCTTTTTCCTTTTCTTTAGTTTAGATTGTTAGATATTTAGATTAGTTTTTAGAAAGTTAGTTAGCTTTTGATTATTAGAAAAATTAGTTAGTTTGTTAGTTTAATTATGTGTTAGTTAGGATTGATTTAACAATTTATTTTAATTAACATTGTTTCATTTTTTTTTAGGGATTTTTGAAAAAAAAAATGAAATATGGAAAGTCATGGGTAAAATATGACCAAGATCAATGAAGAAGGGTCAAATTCATCCAAGGTAAGTAGCAATATCTTCACTTTGTTTTGATATCATATATAATATTAATTATGAATATTATATATATTTAAAAAAAATAAAAAAAATAAAAAAAATAAATTAGTGTTAAATATATATAAATTAATTTTCACCCCTAATTTCTTAATTTATATTTTGAAAATGAGCAAATAATTTTGTAGCAATTGAAATTTCAAAGATAGATGATTTAGAAATTTTAATAAATTAATGCGATAATTTGTCTAAGTTGAAATGATTTGAACTATTATTCTTAAAGTGTTTTTAATTAAATAAATAAATAAATAACAAATAATGTAGGAATTAATTAATTAAAATTCCATTTTTTTTTAGGAATTTTTGAAAAAAATATATCAAATATGGAAAGTCATGGGTAAAATAATGACCAAGATCAATCAAAAAAGGGTCAAATCCATTACGCGTTGACCGTCATCCAAGGAAGGTAAGTAGCAATATTTCACTGTTTTGATATTATATAATATTAATTATGATTATTATATATATAAAAAAATATAAAAATTTAATTAGTGTTAAATATATATATATATATCTTATTTAACTTATTTTCTTAATTAATATTTGTTTTAACTTTTATTTTATTTTAAAACAGTCCATAATTATTATTAATTTATTTTTATTTATTTAAATTGGACAAGATATTTGACAAATTTGAACGAAAAATATTATTCTCAAAATTGTCAAAAATAATGCAACATGTAATAATTGGGTTTTTTTGGCCTCCAAATTACACGTATAATACTACTACTATTTGAATGACAAGTAAATATGATTGAAACTTATATTTATATATATTTTTTTTGTTTGTTTACGAAATTATAGGGTGTATCAACAAAGTTTAATAGTGAATATCAATTCAATAGTTTTAGCGATGATTAATTGAATCAAAGTTTAATAGTCATAATAAAAGACATCTAACATTGTTGAAACTTCATCTATATACTAACCATAGAAAAAAACAAAGAGAGGATACAATATAAATGTTTTCGAAATTGAACAACACAATGAAATTGATAATATTTGACTATCTGGGACTGAGACTGAGACGTCCATATCTTTTGTATCGAATCCCACAAGCATTGCAAAGGGTGTTTTTGCCCATCGGACCTTTTCTCCATAATGGACTCGATCTTGTTGCACAATTACAACACCTCTTTCTCAAGTTGTATCTGGTGGTGGTGGTGGTGGTTGTCATTGTCTCTTGTTTTCTTTTCTTCTTTGATTCAACTGTAATTGCTGTCGTTGGTGTCTCTTTCAACAATATTACAGGACTATATATCTCAAATACCTTCGATGATGACGGTGTCTCATGTTCTTCTACAACCAGACTCGAATCATGATCATTATTATGTTCTTCCATTTCCAACTTCATGAAGTAGATTGTATCATCATCATCACCTGTCAAATCATCATTCTCAATTTCTGCCAAATTCATTGTTTTTTCCTGTTCTACTACCATTCCACCTCTGATGTTTGCATCATCTTGGTCATCAGGAACAAGAACATTGCTGTCGATCGGTGGCAGTGTTGAGATTTGATTGTTATTCTGAGGAGGAGGAGGAGCAAAGAGTAGTGGATGATGATTAAAAGAGAAAAGAGGAGTATTGAAAGTTCGATAATATTCAAGGTAGAGCCTTTTAGCTTCTAGAAATCTATCCGGCCAATTGATGGATTCCACTCCGACAGTTTCCTTAGGAAAATCCACTAACTCAATCATTCTCTTCCGAACCATGTCTTTCGCTGCGTCCATAGATAACGAATTCATCAATTCTTCTTCTTACCTCCTCCAATATTATTTGATAATATTTTTTTTTTATTTCTACTCAATAGCTTATAACAATTATGTATATATATATATATTTTGTTACTTTGAGTCCAAGTCAAATTTCTTTCTAAAATATAATATTACGACTTCCTTAAATCAAATATAATACCAAATTATAATATTTCCATAAAATATATTACTAACTTTCTAAAATAAAATAAAATATACAACAAATAACTTCCTTAATTTTTTGACATGTTTTAAATCAAATTAATACACAAAAATAGTTCATACATATTATTTTGACATGTTTTAAATAATTTATACATATTTTTTATTTTAATAATTAATATTAATTATTTTTAAAAAAGTAATTATATTCTTTTAAAATATGTCATTATAAAGAAATTTAAATAAAATATATATTAAATTAAAGTTGCTAATTTTTAAAGTTGATAGATAATGTATTTATAGTTAAAAGTGAAACAATAAATATATATATATATATATATATATATATATATATATATATATATATATATATATATTATGTAGCAATGTTATTTAAATATTTTTAAAAATAATTTACTTTTACTATTTTAGTGAAACAATCAATTTTTATTTAAATTTATAATTTTAAATAATTATGAACCAACAAATTATTTTAAAAGATATTTCTATACGAACTTATGGTAAAATATTAAAATAAATAATTAGTTTAAAAAAATATATGTAGTGTTAATCGGATTTCAATGTAATTAAATTATGTATTATTTTAAATAAACAAAAATAAAATAAAGATACCAGATTTTATGAAATTTAAATTAATCTTTTCATGTTTATTTTGTAGATTAAAAAATATATTAATTGAAACAGAAAAGTCGTTCCCGTTCCGGTAGTGACAGTACGGGATGAACTCCTTCGATTCTACCCCCACTTCCATCTCATTTTCACAATATACATCTTCCGAAACTCCATTCTACCTCTTTAACTTATTAAAATATTAATTTTATAATATATTATATATATAATTAAAAATAAAAATTTTAAACTGAATAATTAAATATATAAATATATTTATATAATTAAAATTAACATAAATATTATACATTAAAATAAAATACATTATATACATATTAAAATAAAAATATATTACATAAACATTAAAAAAAATTAATAGAAAATAAAATAAAATAAGTAGATATTAAATATTAATGACGACCATGTTCAGGGCATCGCGGAATGCGTCTTGTATGTCCTTCTTGTCCGCATCGACAAAAAATTATCACTTCTCTAGGATTATCCATTTCAGTTCAAATACGACGCGAGTTTTGACCTCTCTCACCACGTTTTTTTTCCTCATGTTTTCATCAGCAATGAAAACACCGTATGTCTCCCAATTATTTGCTAGTGGAAATGTCCAATATGCTTCATTAGAAATTGGGTTAAACTCGAACTTCCACATTTCACAAAGTATTGATAGACTGTGACATGATTCAATATATTGCTTCAATCTAGATTACATGTCAAACAACTTGCCACAATATGTGAACATGGAAAATGACACCGATTCCATTTTCCACAAGAGCAAAAAAACCCTACATAAATCCACATTTTGTTTGTTACCTATCACCTTTCCAATACCCACTTTTAGTTATATATTGTGCAGGAATGACTTTGAAGACTCCCTTTTGTTCATTATATGGAATAACATTGTGTGACGATGCTTTTTGCTCAACAATTTTACATAATTCTCTTGACGTTTTGCATTAAGTTTGACCATTTTGAAGGTCATTAAAAGTCTCAGTTCGTCTTTGTGCGACTAACTTCACAGATCGATAATATATATTCCACCATTGTTGTGACCAGTAGAAATCAAGCCGAACATAAAATTCCGTGGAAACTTTCAACCATGTTTGTTGTCGCTTGGCCATAACGATAACCTCCGTCATGAGACATGATCCACATTTCTAGTGGAATCTTTCGCAACCATTTTTCTGTATCATAATTACGCTCCTTAATTTGCATCATTGCTGTTTCAAATTTTCGTAGTTGAGAAGTATTTCTGGCCACCCAACAGAGCATATTCAAATGTGCGCCTGGAAAAAGTGAATAGATATTACTTTGTAAATGCAACAAACAAAAACGATGTTTACCCCACTCACCACTGAAGCCACTTTATACCATTTTCATGGCTTCGATAATTCCATCATGTCGGTCAAAAATAATGCACACACTCTTTCTATCTTGACAAATGTATAGTTGAAGATGGTACAAAAACCAAGACCAATTGACAATTGTTTCTTAATGAAATAACGCGCGCCTCCCTCTTCATTTAACCCTAAGATAATCATTCTCTCTATAAAAAAATCAAACTGCTCCATTTTCTCCCATTGTCTGCAAGTTTCTCAGTTTTCACCATCGTCAAGATGCTCTGTTTTCTCCCTCACCCGCAAGTTTTTCTTCGTGCTCCGTTCTAATATTTAATATATATTACTGTCTTGTTGAATTAATAAAAAAAGCAGGAGGTGGAGAAAGCTTTCTCTTCTTAGATTTTCTTCGTACTGCAAAAAAAGAGTATAATTATGACAATATACTATTAAAAACTATGACAACTCAGTTAGAAAACTATGACACGTAGACAAAAAATAGAGTATAATTATGTCATATTTTTAAATATGCGTTGTCATATTATTTGATATGCGTTGTTATATTTTTCTAACTGAGTTGTCATAGTTTTCTAACTGAGTTGTTATAGTTTTAATACTACGTTGTCATAATTATACTCTGTTTTTTGCAGTATGAAGAAATCTAAGAAGAGAAAGCTTTCTCCACCTCCCGTTTCTTCTATTAATCAAACAAGACGAAAATCTATATTAAATATTAGAACATCTCCTAAAGGTCTTCACTCACTAATCTGAAAACTCTCGGATGTTTAAAAAGACGTTGTAAAGGCCATCGGTTTCGGCTCCCTACTCTCCTTGGGTATCTCAAGATGCTCTTTTGAAATATCTCGTCACCTTCTACAAAAATTCGATCCCAGAATGAGTGCTCTTATACTAAGAAATGGGGGAATGTTGAAAATTGACGAGGAGGATGTTCAATGCATGTTGAACCTCCCCCGAGGTGACGTCGACATAGTAGAGTTCATTGGGCAGAACTCTGATGATGGAACCGAGTACCTCCAAGTTCTCAAGGCTTGGAGGAAAAGATGGATTAGGAGTGAAATCCGAGGTGCTCCTGTAACTCTTTCCGCGACGAAGAGAATTTTAGAAACACAGATGCGAATGACGACTTCAAACGAGACTTTGTTGTATACCTCGTCTCCAACTTTCCGTGGACAACACATAATCCACAGTGTATGTAAACAACAACTCTTGTCATATTATTTATACAACATTGTCATGTTATTCATACAACATTGTCATATTATTTAACTGCGTTTTCATGTTTACAATACTACAGCTTAAAAGTCCTTAAATCATTAATAGATGTTGAAAATAAAGAATCTGAACTGATGTAAGTATGTACTCAACGGACTCATTGAGAGTATAAAAAAATGGAAAAAGAATCAAGAATACGATTCACTTACATTCTTATTGGTAAGTGATAGAATACATTCTTAGGGTGATAGTTTTTACCACAATAACTAATGTGAATTAGATCTGTTTATAATGTTTTTCTCAAAAAATTGGAAATAAGATTTGTTGGTAATCTTATCTCATAATAAAATACACAAAATTATACAACTAAATGATAATATAAAAAAAATACAATAATTTATTAAAAAAAATAAAACAAAGAAAATCTTTTTGATTGTTCCTTTCCTTTGATGATTACAGTTCCATTAAAACAACTTTATAGTATTCTTAGCTCCATTGTTAGTAGGTTAAAACAACTTTATAGTCTTCTTAGCTCCATTGTTAGTAGGATAGTCACAACTACAGTTGAAACCTCGATCCCCAAATTTATGTTTTGGTAAAGGCAAACCTAATTGTTCTTCAGCTCCATGATTGTTCTGTGAATTTCACAACTACAGTTGTGAACTTACTTGAAATAGTAGATCAGACAAAATTATTTGTAATAATAATATATGAAAAAATAATATTTTTACAGTAATTAATCACAAATATATTAACATTTTTAATATTAAAAAAAGTGTATCATCCAATTTACTATTAAATTGGAATAAACAGGACACATCTAAATGAATTTGTTTAATTTTTTTTATCAATTAATTTTAAAAAATATTAAAGGGGTTAGGTTTAATATTATTGTTTTTTTAAGATAAAAATGATATAATATTTTAAGGTAATTAAATAGCTAGATAAGTGATTTTAATTAAGAATCAATTAAATCCGATTAAATAATTCAAAATTTTATAATAACTGTCAAATATTAATTAATTATTATGTATAAATATTAAATATTTAAATTTTATTAATTAATAAAAAAATAAGATTAATATTTTTCTTTTTTATGTTTGAAATAAAAAGTTAAAAAGCGTACAAATAACTATATATACATATATTATCATTCATCGTTAACATCACTAAATCTCTAATTTGTTTTCTAATAAAAATCTATATTTATCGCTATCATCAAATATCACAATGAATCTCTCTCATGTGCCTCTAAAAAGAGAACTATCATGAAAAGTTATTCAATGAATCTCTCTAATGTGCCGCCAAATAAAGAAGCTATCATGAAATGTCATTCAATGAATCTTTCTCATGTGCTGATAAAGAAGTGAGCTATCATGAAAAGTTATTCAATAAATCCCTCAAAGAAAAAAGTTATCATGAAACGTTATTCAATAAATATGTCTCGTGACGCCGAAGAAAAGAGGTTCAAGAATTTGTGGTCAATCATTCGAAATTCCACATATGTGAAAACAATGAAAATATCCATTATTTCGAGTTTGCACGAGAATTTATGGTCAATCATGTTATCATATAATTAATTACTTTGTTAAAAAAAATAATGTTAAATTACATCATATTTAAAATAATAGTAAGTAATTAAAATATTGATGTACATTCACAATTTTTTATAAATTATTTTCAATTAAATAATAAATTATTTAATAAAATAAAACAATCTGTTACAAATGATCGTATTATATTATATTTGTATATATATTAAAAAAATAAAATAAACTGGTTAAAATGTTCTGTTAATACTTTTTGAAGTAGTAATTATATATTAAAAAATATTATTAAAATTTAAAAATATATATATGAGTAATGAATAATGATAGGAGAGCGACTCCCACATATTCTTCATTTGACAGCGTAGCTAGAAAAAAAAGCACATGGAAAAAGAAAACAAAATTAGTACATGCTCTTCTTCACTTTTGATCAAATCATAGTCAAGACTATGATCAAATTATAGCATTCTACTATCGAAGAATAACTCACATATTGAAGCTTTAGATTTCTCTATATGAAAACTCAAATCAAAGTAGACGACGACCTCGAAGAAGACGACAATCAGTGGCGAATTTAGAGGCAAATTTCAACGGGTGCTCCAAAATTTATCAAGTATAATTTTTTTTACTATACAACACTTATATAAAAAATAAAAGTATAATTAATAATGATAATAATAAAGATACAAAATCACGTCGATACTAATAAAATATTTATCCTTTTACAATTCAACTACTACTAGACGTACAAACAAATTAAGACAGTTGAGTTCTTTGGGTGTTCATTTGTTGAAATGTTGTAAAATTTGTTAATTTTTAATTGTGCCAAAAAAATATTTTCTCGATGTATACTATCAAACTGTCGTTCAATATCCACTCATCACTCATTCTATTACATAAATCAATCTTGATAATTTTCATCGCAGAAAAGACCATTTCAACAGAAACAGTCGTAACAGGTAAAACCAATGCTAACTCAATCAAGCGATATATTAATGTAAAAACTCTATGTTTTTCAGTTCCAACCATCTTCTTAACAAGACTTTTCAAATCTTAAATCATAGAAAATTCATTTAGTACATTTTGAATGTAAGTTTGAAACTAGTTCTCAAGTATTATACGATCAGTTAACGAAAAATATTATTAAATTGATTAATATATATAATTAAATATATTTCATAACTTTATTTCATTTAAATATTTAGAATGAAATATTAAAAAAATGTTTTTAAATAAATTTATTATTATAAAAAAAACAATTTCAGCTCAACTAGGTGATTATAATTATATGATAATATGTCATATATTTATATAATAAATACTTAAACTTCTTAATCATGAATTATGATAAATGATAATAATCATATTTAATCAACCCTCTTAATTTTTGAGTTGACTTATGATTTTTAAAACAAAAAAAAAGATATTAATTAACTATAAAAGAATTGAGTTATCATAATAACTAGAGTTATTTCCCTACGTTGTAGGGGTCATTTTACACATGATAAACAATTTTTTAAAGATAAATATTGTTGATTACAATTTAGAATAAGGGGTCATTTTACACATGATAAATAATTTTTTAAAGATAAATATTGTTAATTACAATTTAGAATAAGATAAAAGATAAGTGTAAATTTATTACATTATTACGTTAAAATTATAATATTATATAAATCACACCACCATTCATGAATATTATTAACAAAATTGAGTGAGTTTAAAAAAAATGAAATACTTTTATACTAATAAATTATATTTTAAATATTTTTTCTCATTTTTATAATATTAAGTACTTTAAAAGATAAATAGATCTTATTATAATACCTTTAAATATGACAAATTATAGATATAAAAAATGTTTAACAAAAAATTTAACTGAAATTAATCATTAATAAATAATCAAATTTTTTTTAACAATATAATAAAAAAAAATCTTATAAATAAAATAAACAAATAACAATTACAGAATTAAAGGAGAGGAGATGAGAGCACATGGAGTCGTTCCGGTGATGTGAAACCCAATTTTTACTATCTATGAACTGTTTTTATGACCTTACATTTTAGAAGGTTAGCAGGACATGAGAGTATTTCAAGATAGATTGGTCAAGTTCCTATTGTAATTCATAAGAATATATCCGAGCTTTTCCTGACCTTTTCTCTTTTATTTATCCGCTTTTTTATATTTAATCAGTCCACCTCATTATCAGGATCAATTTCAGATATAAAAACTTTATTATTGACCTAAATATATTATAATTTGACATATTATAATAAATAAATATATTTATCAAACAAATTTTAGAATTAATAAAAAAAAATTAATATAAAATTTAAATAACACCATTATATTATATTACTCAACTTTTAGGTGGTACAATTTAGCTTCACAATTAATTCTTATCCTTAGAATAATTTGTCGAACTATAAAATATAAAAATATTTGCATTGTTTTTATTATAAAAAAAATAAAAATATATTTTTAAATATCTTAAATCAAAGATTATAATATAAAAAAATATCATAGTTATAAAAAAATATGATCTTTAAGCACTTTTTTATATAAAAAAATAAAACAATAAAAATTAACTAATAAGTTTTGCTTACAAAATACAAACTACATTATCAAACTATTTGAAAAAAAATAAGTCCTTTTAAAAGGTTAATCTAAATATTTTTAGAAAAATAAAATAAAGTTATAAAATTTTTAAAATTAATGTAATTTTCTAATTAACTTTTAATGATATGATATTTATTTTAGATTCATTATTTACTTATTTATTATTCAATTCCAAATTCAAGAAAAATAATAAAAGAAAAAATATAATTCATATATTTATATACATAATCAATCAAAAAAATATAATTAAATTATAAGATAGAAAACAAAAAGTGAATAAAAAAATAAATTAAACTTAAAATAATATTTAAGAAATTTTGATAAAAATAAAAAAATACAAATTTGGTACATCAAATTTAAAATTACATTATTATTATTATTATTATTTTTATTATTATTATTATTATTATTATATAATAAATGTTTGAAAATATTTAAACGTAATTTAGATATAATCAAATAAAATTTATATTATCTTATGTCATTTTTTTTAAATCATATAAATTTTTTGATTTTTTTTATATTAAATATTATTTTATATGAGATAATAACATTTAAATTTAATATATATATATATATATATATATAATTAAATAAATAAATAATATTATGAGTTTATAACTATAATTTTAAAAATAATTTATTTTTATTTAAGTTATTTAAAATTAAAATAAAAATTGAGAAAATTTGATTGAAGAAGAAAGATAAAATTTAAAATTACATTGTTATTATTATTATTATATAAATAAAGGTTATATCATTTCATATCATTTTTTTATATTATATAAATTTTTTAAATAAAAAATATTTTATAAATTTGTAATTTTAATTATAAAAATTATTATACCCATATAAAAATGTACTATTAACAAAAACATAAAAAATTATCTCACTCTAAAAAAATAATTAATACTTTTTTTTTTGATGTAGGGTGAATAAAGTATATATTATTATTTTTCTTATATTAAATTAAATCTCTCAACTCTAATTTAATTTATAGACATTTGTAGATTTATTGGATAGTTCTTAATTCTTAAAGATGATTATTGACTCTAATTTTTAGTTACTTTTTTTTCGTCTTAATTTCTTGTGTCAAAGTGATGTGCTAATCCTTTGAATTTTTATAAAATTTTGTTGATTGTTTTTTTTTTAAATATTTTATTTTATGAATTATTGTTATACAATAATAAAAACAAATTCATAATCAAATGAAGATAACATTACTCTTCATTTTAGAACTTCATAAAAAACGAAATTAGAATTTATTTTATAAAAAAAAACTAACATAATTCAATAGTCAATACCCGATTTTAACTTAAAAAATGAATAAATATAAATAAATTATATTGGCTTAAAACTTAATTTATCTTTTGAATGATGTTTGAAAAAAGAGGATTGTTATTAGACTTTTAAACTATTTTATTAAATATATTTTTTATTTTTATATATTTCTAAATGTAATTAAAAAATTAGAATTTTTTTTTTATAGAAGGTTAATTTTTGTTAGAAAAATTTTCATCACAAAAGAAACGAAGTAATTTACTCGTAGATAAGAGAGGGGATAAATTCATGCGGGATGAATGATATAATAGTATATAACACATTTTACCTATCATTGATATAGTTTGATATTATAGTTCAGCATTTAAATAAGTATTTATAACCAATTTTCAAAATATATCTTTTTTCTAAGATCAACCTAGTCCAAAAAATTTGAAAGTAGGTCATGAAAAATTTAGATTAATAAAACTCTTTCGCTAAATTATAAAAACAATTCTCTTAAATAGTATCTTCTAAAAAAGAAGATTAACCAAATGATACAAATTATATATTTATAATCAAAGATTAAGTGAGTATTAATATATTTTGTTCAATAAAAAATATATCACTACTAATACTAATACTTAATTCTAATAATAATATTAACTTAAAAGTAAGATATATGTTTATATAATATAAACTAATAGTAACTTAATTCTAATAATAATATTATCTTAAAAGTAAGATATATGTTTATATAATATAAAATATGTTTCGATCATATGTATATTAATTATTTTTAGTTCTTAAGGTTGACTGCATCAATTTTTTGCAATGAGTTTCAATAAATTTAGTAAAAGAATTGTTGAGATCTTTGTATTTTTCATGAAGTTAAAAGGTGTAGATATACAAGAGTCAAGACAAAAAAAAATATATATATATTTTAGAGATAGATCACACTCGGTCACTGTGAAGATGAAACTACGCTGTAGTAGGGTAAATACCAGTATTGATAACATTCAAGAAAAATGCAGAAAAATTATCAAATAATAAAAAACTGTAATAAAAAAATATTGTCCACCAATAAATAGTTTCTTGAACAACTAAATTAAGAAAATTCTCTTAAAAAAATTCAACCTAAAAAAATAGTATTATTTAAAGAAAAAATAAGTTGGCTCAATCAAATTTTCTTGAGACCTTTGTATTTTTTATAAAGTGAGATAGTATTGATATACAAGAGTTAGGATAAAAAAAAGAATATTTTAGAGATAGAACTTTGTTTGAAAGTTTAAATCACACTCGGTCATTGTGGAGATGAGTCATTGTGGAGATGAAACCACTGTAGTAGTGTAGTGGAGTGATTACCGATATTAATAACATTAAAAAAAAATGCAGAAAATTACTAAATAATAAAAGCTGTGATATAAAAAAATTATTGTCTCAAATAAATAGTTTCTTGAACAACCAAATTATGAAAATTCTTAATTTAAACAATTCAAACTAAAATAATAGTATTATTTAAAGAAAAAATAAGTTGGCTCAATCAAATTCTCTTTAGACCTTTGTATTTTTAATAAAGTGAGATAATATAGATATACAAGAGTCAAGATAAAAATAAGAATATTTTAGAGATAGAACTTTGTTAAAAAGTTTACATCATACTCGGTCATTTTAGAGATTAAACCACACTTTAGTAGAGTGATCACCATAACATTTAAGAAAAAGGCAGAAAATTACCAAATAATAAAAACTGTGATATAAAAAAATAATATTGTCCACAAATAAATGATTTCATGAACAACCAAATTAAAAAAATTCTCTTAAGCAAAATATATATATATATATATATATATATATATATATATATATATATATATATATATATATATATATATATATATATAAAGATTAGAGATAAAAAAAAATTAAGTACGAAATTAATATATATAGATTTTAGTTGAGAGAAATATTTAATATTGTTATTTAAAATATTTATTTATATATAACCACCTATTTAAAATAAATAGTCTTAACTTACCTAATATATATATATTTTTAAATTTTTATATATTATGATAAGCAGAAAGTGAAAAAAAAAATTAATTAAAAAAAAGAGTAATATTAAGAATTAATTAGAAAGATAAATTATGAAATGAAAAAATTCTTGAATATAAAATAATGAATTGAGATAGAAATCATAATGAATTTGTGTATAAACTTTCATATTCATCTATTATTATATATTGTTATTATATATATATAAATAAATATGTTATGTAATATTATATATTTTAATATAAAAAATATTTTATATTATTAATTTGAAAAAATATAAATATCTATATAGTAAGAGTAAGAAAAAAAAATACTTAATAATTAGATTAAGAAAGATAATCAAATATATATAAAAAATTAATTTAAAAAGTAGAATAATTTATAAAATTAATTAAGAGAGAGAAATTATGAATTGAGATAAAAAATAATTTGTGTATAAACCTTCATATTCATCCATTAAACATTATTATATATATAAAAATAAATATGTTATGTAATATTATATATCTTTATGTAAAAAATATTAATAAAAAATATTTTATATTATTAGTGTGAAAAAATATAAAAATTTATATAGTAAGTAGAAAAAATACTTAATAATTAGATTAAAAAAGAGAAATATATATATTATGAAAGATATTTATTCTCATACTTAAATGCAGTAAACATCTTAGTAATTTATCCCAATCATAAAACTCAAACTCAAAATAATATTCTCAGAATATTCATTTTTATAATAAATTTTAATTTTTTCAATATTATCTATATATTTATCTAAAATTACAAATTGAACTCATAACTTTATAATAACTTATTAATTACTTTTAAACTCTCATTCAATTATTTATATAACTGCATAAAATAAATTAAACATTATTACATAAACACAAATTACATCTCACAAACAAAAAAAATACAACAAAACAAACCTTGTTAAAATTATCATATATATATATATATAAAGATTAGAGATAAAATAAATAAATTAAGTACGAAATTAATATATATAGATTTTAGTTGAGAGAAATATTTAATATTGTTATTTAAAATATTTATTTATATATAACCACCTATTTAAAATAAATAGTCATAACTTACCTATAATATATATATATATATATATATATATATAATTTTAAATTTTTATATATTATGAAAGTGAAAAAAAATTAAATTATAAAAAAGAGTAATATTAAGAATTAATTAGAAAGATAAATTATGAAATGAAAAAAATCTTAAATATAAAATAAAGAAATTAATTTAGAAAGTAAAGTAATTACATAGAGTTAATTAATAGAGAGAAATTATAAAATAAGATAGAAATTCTAATGAATTTGTGTATAAACTTTCATATTCATCCATTATTATATATATTGTTATTATATATAAAAATAAATATGTTAGGTAATATTATATATTTTAATATAAAAAATATTTTATATTATTAGTGTGAAAAAATATAAATATTTATATAGTGAAAGTAAGAAAAAAAAATACTTAATAATTAGATTAAGAAAAAGAGTAAAATATATACAGAAATTAATTTAGAAAGTAAAGTAATTTATAGAGTTAATAATTTGTGTATAAACCTTCATATTATCTATTAAACATTATTATATATATATTGTTATTATATATATATATATATATATTAATAAAAAAAATATTTTATATTATTAGTGTGAAATATATAAAAATTTATACAGTAAATAGAAAAAAAAATACTTTTAATAATTAGATTAAGAAAGAGAAATATATATATATTATGAAAGAAATTTATACATCTCTAACTCAAATACCTATTTTCATACTTAAAATGCAATAAATCTCAGTAATTTATCTCCAACCCAAAAACTCAATCTCAAAAGAATATTCTCAGAATATTCATTTTTATAATAAATTTTAATTTTTTCAATATTATTTATATATTTATCTAAAATTACAAATTGAACCCATAACTTTACAACAACTTATTATTTCTTTTAAAATTCACATTCAATTATTTATACAACTGCATAAAATAAATTAAACATTATTACATAAACACAAATTACTTCTCACAAACAAAAAAAATACAACAAAACAAACCTTATTAAAATTATCATGAATTAAACATATAAATAAATTATATAAATAAATTAAAATATAAATAAATAAAATATGTAAACAAATTAAAATATAAATTAATTATATAAATTAATTAAAAACAAACTAAAATGACTGAAATGAAAGTTTTGAAAAACTTTTGAGTATGTGAACAGTGTCCCTGCATATTTGGGTTTGGAGGAGAAAGATTTTGTAGAAAAACTTAAAATGCTGAGAGACCTATAATGGAGTTGTTTGCTGGTGGATTGGAGATAATCTTATATTATGAGAGAGAAAATAAGTAAGATAAATAAATTAGGAAAGAAAAATTAGGAAAGAAAAATTACCTGAATTTTGTGAATGATTGTAGAGTTAGAAGCTACAAAAGGAGACCGATGATGTTTTTGCAGCTGCCTGAAATGATCAAATTCCTGGAAAAAAAAAATACAAAACAGTGAAAACGGATTATTGAAACATAACATAATTCAAATTCAATTATTGAAAGCATGATATTGATAGAGAAATTGAGAAGATTATGAATAGAGATAACACACGACAAAAGGAGATCTCGACGAAATAAAATGCTCAGTATATGAAAATATCACTCTTCTCTCTTCAGTTGAACCTTGTTTATCTAAGATTATTTATAGGAATAAAATATTTGAATGGAGTAATATATTGGTTTAATTGTATTTATATACGTTGATATAATCAATATTTATTGCTAAATTAATTAATATGATAACTGAAATTTTTTATTTTTACATATTTTCATTAATTATAATATATTAATTATAATATGATAACTGAAATTTTTATTTTTACATATTTTCATTAATTATAATATAATAATTAATTTTTTTTTTTATATATTTTCATATTTAATATTTAATGCTAAACTGAATTAATATAAATAAAATAATTTTATAATGAATATAATATAATAATTTAAACTCTTATTATTTTTGCAATTTTTTTATAATTAATATTAATGCTAAATTTAATTAATAATATATATATATATTATATATATATAAAAGAGTAACGGACATGATAATTATGAAATTAGTTAATAGAATTGATGAAAAAATATATATTTTATATTATTAGTGAGAAAATATATATATGGTAAAGAAAATAAAAAAATAATTAATAAATATAAATGAAGAGAGAGAAATATATATATTTAACACATAAAAATATATATGATGATGTAAATCATTTTGGAAAGAGTGTGATGTACACCTCCTATCTTTCAAAATTAAGCGTCATTAGATATATATAGATTATATATATATATATATATATATATATATATTAAATTTTACAATCATTCTAAGACTATTAATTAGACTATTGTACTATTTCTATTAATTTGGGATGAATTTTATCTAATTATAAAAAAGCATACATGAATCTTGAATTGAAAATATGGTTTATGTTTGGGTTTGGATGGAAATATTTTTTGCTTTCTCAAGTTCAAATAGGGTTGAAAAAGTTATACAAATATTTTCATTGTTTTCACCCATATCAATGTCGGATGATTGACGACAAAGCCTTGAACCTCTCTTCTTTGGTGGCACATGAGAGGGATTCATTAGAGGATGTTTCATGATAACTCTCTTTTTTGGTGGCACATTAGTGAGATTCATTGGATAACGTTTAATGATAACTCTTTTCTTTGGCGGCACATGAGAGAGATTCATTTGATGACGTTTTATGATAGGCTCTCTTCTTTTGCTGCACATAAGAAAGATTCATTAGATGGTGTTTGATGATAGAGAAATTTATTGAGAAAGAAAATTAGAGATTTTGTGATATTATTGATAAATGATGATTTATATATATATATAGTTATATGTATGCTAGTTTATACTTTATTTTAATCTTCTATTTCAAAAATAAAAAAGGAAGAGGAAAATATTAATTTATTTATTTTATTAATTTTTAAATATTTAATATTTATACATAATAATTAATTAATATTATATGGTTTGAATGTAATTTTAAATTATTTAAATTTATTTAATTTATTCTTAATTAAACCCTCTTATCTACCTATTTAATTGTCTTAAAATATTATATTATTTTTATCTTGAAAAATACAATATTATTGGTAGGCATCTAAATTTTAGATACCCAATTTAAATAAATAAAAATAAAATAATAACAATTTTGAACTATTTTAAAGTAAAATAAAAGTAAAAAACGAATATTAATTAAGAAAATAAGTTAAATAAGATTTATATATATTTAACACTAATTTAATTTATATTTTTTAAATATATATAATAATAATTAATATTATATATAATTTAATAAAATAAAGTATATTACAAATATCAAAAAGTCCGGTTACCCCACCAACTCGATAGAGTGAAGTACTCATTCCCGAACCCAATTATCATTTTATTACTTGACCTCGAACCCGACTTCGACGGGTATCTCTTTTCATATCCCTATTCCCGATTTGCTAGGTATATATCCCATTATCCAATTATATTTTCATAAGATTATAAGATTATATAAGTTGAAGATTAAGAAACATAACTTTATTAAATAAAATATAATTTTAAATTAGTAAATCAAAATGTTGAAAAAACAAATAAAAAATTATTTACCTTATTTATTTATATATATCTATGTTGTAGATGTTGAGGAAGATGAAGATGGAAACTTAGTAGAACTGAAATAGGTTAGAATGAAGTTTGAAAAAAAATTAAAGAATGAAGGTGAAGAAGATGGAGAGAAATAATATTTTTTTATCTAAAAAAGTTATCGAAGAGTAATGAATAGAATAATAACTTTTTTTAGAAATATTAAAAAATAAAGTTAAAGTGAAGTGCGGATTAGAACAAAATAATAAATGATGTAATTAAGATAATGTTTATCATGATGAGGTATTTGAAAAATCACATTAATTCTTAATATAAAAAAAAAATATTATTTTTATTATTAATATAAACGGGTATCGGGTTTAGATTTTGCACGCTCTCCATCCTGATCCTGAATCCAATCGGGTACTTTTTTCCTCCCCATGCCTGACCCTGACCCTGACCTTGGCCTCGAATCCGAACTCAATTTAAAATAATCAAACTTGACCATCGGGTATCCACGGATATCGGGTATACGAGTACTCATTGTTATCCCTAGGTATGTCGATTATTCAACTTTGTAATCGTCTATATAAATGATGAAAGCGAATATATAAATGATGAAAGCAAAGGTGGATCAATAGAGAAGAGGAAAATAATATTCGCTTACAAAACAAATTTAATTAAGGAAGAAGGAGGTTGGTTCACATGTAAATTTAAAGATTTCAATACTATTATATATTGATATAGGTGTTTCACTCCTCTTTTGTTTTTCAATCTTTAAACATTTTAATACCGGTTCGTACATCTTAATTGGTTTAAGCCTCATATCTTACCTTCCGCTTGAATGCTTACGCGGTAGGAAATTATGGATTTTAATGGTAAACTCAAACCCGAGTACTTTTTTGGAAAAATGTTAGTCGAATACTTTGTTTAAATCTTGTTGCTTACTTTACTTTCAAATCTCGTACAACTATGCGAGAGATCCACTCTCTCAGAAGTCGTCTCGTCTTAATTTTTTTAAAACTAATTCCATTAATTAAATGTAACGAGAATTTAATCTAAATGAAATTTACACCAAATTTAAATGTAAATTAATGATGAAATTTAATTCAAATAAAATTCACACAAAATTCAAATATAAATTAATAATGAAATTTAATTCAAATAAAATTCATACCAAATGAAAATATTAATTAAGTGAAATTTATGAATTTGTTAATTGTTACCATTAACATTAATGTATTGAATGAGACAATTAACAAATATTGTTAATTGTTATTGTAACTACAAAATACTTTTTGTTATCACAAGATTAGAGGTTGATTGAGATTGATGGTTGTTTTGTTGAAAGATAAGAGGCATGTGAAAATGTGATTGAGATTGTTGATTAGTTTTCTGGAAATAACAAGCGTTTAAAAATGTGATTGAGATTGATGGTTAGTTTACCGATGGATAAGAAGCGTATGAAAATATGATAAAAAAAGATTATGATCAATTAAGGGATTAGTAGTTGGTTTAACGAGGGATAAGAGGTGTGATTATATTCCTAGAATCAAGGTACTAAATTCAAATGATATTTAACAATAAGTATCTATTAATTTACCCTTCTCTATTTAAATATACTAATAATCTCTTCATTTAATTTTCTTCCTTAATTCTAGTTATGCATCAACACTCCCCTCTCAAGATGGGTTGTACATGCCCAATTTGCAACTTAGCTCTTCAAATCTTGTTTGTGCAAGGGATGTTTGCATTTTGTTCAACTTGTTGGGATGTAGATGACCAAGATTTCTACATGCTTTGGATTTTTTTACCATGATAATTGACTAGTTATCACAATGGATTAGAGTTGGAAAATTTTCTGGTATTACCAATTCTTCTAGGAGTCTTTTTAACAATAGTCCTTCACATTTGCCAAGTGCTGATAAGGCTTTGGGTTTTACCTAACCTCATCACTGTTTTGAGACACCACAACTTGTTTTTTTCTTCTCCACATCAATGAACAATAAGCAGAAATTGATTTCTATCCATTATATTTCCTGCATAATCAACATCAGTATAAATTTTCATTCTTCTATCATCACTTTTCCGAAAGAATAAGCATTTTTCAGGAGTGAACTTGAGGAATTTCAAATTTCTGTGCTAACTGCAAAACAAATATGAGTAGAATGTGTGACAAATAGATTATCTGACCAACTAGCCTATTTCAGCAAATCTATGGTATGAGTAACAATAATTCCTTATTTGTTCCTCACAAATTTCATACCCAAATAGTATTTCAAGTTTATTTGAGTTCAAATTCTTGAGTCAAATTATTCAATTTCTGAATCTCATCTCGAATGTCTCGTGTTATCACAATGTCATCTAGACAATTAGCTACTATAGCCATTTTCCCATAAACTCTTCTTACAAATAAAGAGTGATCAGAAATCCCTTGTTTTTACATCCACATTTGAGCATGAATTTAGGAAACCCCCCGAACCAAGCTTGATGGAGGTAAGAATCTTGAAGTTCGATTATCTTTGAAGGCGATTCACTTTGAAATGTGAGGTTATGGCGGTGGTTTGTTGTGCTAGCCCTGTTTAAGGATTAGTGAAGATGCGCCAAAGCTAGTCCAGACACCCTGATTACAAAAAAAATCTGGACTTCGAGGCTTGTTGATATTTTCATTGTTTTAATATATTCAATGTTGCAAAGGGATGAGCTTCACCCTTGTCTCATTTTTACGGTGGGGAATGGTAAGAAAATTGATTTCTAGAATAATCTTTAGCACCCAGCGGAGAATTGTCATATTTTTACCGGACCTTTTTCAGATCTCTAATAAAAAAAAGGCTAAAGTGGCGGACTATTTTCGTCTCATATCTAATCAATTATTTTGGAAAATTTCTTTATACAAACGACTTTCCATCGAAGAGAAGGGAGACGAGCACTCCTCATGGATGCTCTTACTCATGTTTCGATTTACCTGAAGACAAGTTTTTTCTGTCCAATTCTACCGATTTCAAACTAACTACATTTATCATGCATTCATTCAAAGGACTCTGACATTTTTCAAAAAAAGAAATGTTGTCAGGACATTTTTCAAAAAAGAAATGTTGTAAAGGAGATGATACTGATTTTGATGTTGTCAGGTTCTCATTTGTGCATGATGAATTTTTATTAATGTATTAGCATTTCCTTCATCTCCCTTTGCTTTTGATTCTAAGCTGTTATGGGTTATACTTATTAAGCAATTATGAATTATAGTGTTCATATGAAATTAAAATTTCTTTGCAAATGTACCAGTTTCTTAAGCAATGAATTATAGTTACTATGAAATTAACATTTCTATGCAGATGTACCAGTTTATGTTGCATGTGCTATACTAATTTGCCTCTTTACGCTTCAACACTGTGGGACACATAAAGTAGGGTTTTTATTTGTCCCGGTAGTGACAATATGGCTCTAACTTAATTATTAGTGTTTTGGGTCTATACAATATTGTGCATTATGATCCTAAAATCATCTCTGCCATTTCCTCAATCTACTTTTGATCAACTTTCTCAAGAAAATTCACATGAATCTCGGGGATTGCTCGACAATATATATACTTCTTTGCGTAGCAGGTTAGGGGTTTTTCATCTTGAAGAAACATGTTCACAATTTTCTGTTGCCTCCTCCACCGGTGAAAATAGTCATTGCAGGAGAACTCAAATGATTATATTATCTCATATTTTTCTAAATGTTTTTTATCTCTATTTTATCATCCATTATCTTTATTTGTGAAAGATAAATGTTTTACTATTATTTTGTAATTGAAACTAATATTAATATCTAAATCTCATCTTTACTAAACTTTATTTAATTAAAAATATTATTATTTTTTAAATTATAATTATTTTAAATATACAAAATATTTAAATATTTAAGTTGTCTAATTTAATAGAATATGAACCCATAATATAACAAAAAGTTTTTAAAATATCATATACTAACATTTATAACACTTTTAAGTTAAATATAATGTTTTTATTTTCTAACATATATTATAACAAGGTATAATGTTTTTAATAATTTTTTTTAAATATTTCATATTTAATTTTTCTAAAACTTAAATAACATGAAGACGAGGACTTGATGAAACGCTGACAAATTTGTAATGAAATGAGAAAAGAAAGACAGAATTCTAGTTAATATGTGTGTAAATGAACACAATCCCAGGTACTCTTGAAACCACAATACCAGTAGTGAGATCAGCCATTAACCAATCCAAAGACACTTTGTTTTTTAAATCGAACTCAGGTTGTATCGAAGTTAAAAATCAATCAAAATCTTGTCTTACATCATTGCGGGGATTTATAATTTAGTGGTAGAACACAATAAATTATCTTTTAAAATTTGGCAAAAATAATTGAACGACTAATAGTCAAGTGACTAATAAATCATTAAATACAACCGAACATGTCATAAAACTGTAGTAACACATAAAAAAAGTGGTCAATCATGCTACATTATTCATCCTAATAGTTGGTGGGACTCTAGAGGACAATGGCATCAAAAATGATAACATCTTCTTTAAGCACCATTAATCCTTGATAACAATAACCACAAGTCATTCATAATTACACAAATCTAAAAATAAAAAAAAAATGGCTAGCAAATGTGACACATCTTATAATTAATGTCCAAATTTATTCCTTCAGATTTAATGAGCTCAAGCCAACTTCAAAATAAACATTGGATTCTATTACTATCAAAATTTCACCAAAGACTCAACAACAAACTCAACCGAAAATGATGATCAAACACATGTAATAAATATTATTGAATGGTTAAATTGAGGCTTCTTATTTGGATAAATTGAGATTTTCTTCATCAAAACCTCACAATTTGAGGCTCAGAATTGTTAAAATTATACAAAACAATATTTATCTTAACGGTTTCAAACGTCGTTAACTTATTATCTACGTGATATTTATAAATAAATAAAAATTTCATATTACTAATTTAACTACCGAATTTCAACGAAATTAAAGTTTTGACTATCGAATTTTAGAGAATTTGTACTCAAAACCTTTTCTTCGCTGAAATTTGATAATTAGATCGTTTATTTATTTATTTATACATGACACGTAGATAATAAGTTAACGTTGTTTAAAATCGTTACGACAAAATCTCGTTTAATATAATTTAGAAAACAAGAAACCTAAAATTGTGAGGTTTGAAAAAAATACGAAATCCCAATTCACTTCCAATAAAGAGCGAATTCAATTTGAAACTTTGACACAAAAAGAATAAAAATTAATTCTAACTAGCATTTAATATTTTTTTTTTGTAAGGTTGTTGAAGCTACTTTTTTTTTTCACTGTTTAGCTATTTCATAAAAATCTACATTAATATATATAAAGAATAATACACATCTAGAAAGTATTTGAAATGTGTTTTAACTCGTAATTTATTTTACTAAAAAAATGTAGTGTATATAAAAGAAAAAAATAACTCATAAAATATCATCCTTTTAAATCATTATTAATTTAAAATTCATTTTGTTTTTAGTACATGCAAACAACTTCTTAAATTTGTGACTATTTTGTTTATTGAATTTTGTAAAAAAAATTATTTAAACAAACCTAGTTATAAATAATTTAAACACATTGTAAACGTTTGTGTAAAATAAAATAGATTAAAAAAATAAAACCCTTATATAGGTTAAAATAGAGACATTAAAATATATTTACTAGTAACCCACCCCAAAATATGCTTGTACAGTGTACATACTAAATAATAATATTTACTTTTGGCATCATTTAGCCAAATAAAACAATAAAAATAAATGGTGAAATTATTAATTTAGGGTTCACTATTTGGAGCCAATTAAAATTTTAAACTTTTCTTATTAACTTCACAATTTAGAGTTATTTATTTAATATAAAATTAAATTTTGTATTAACAATTTCAAATACAGTTAATTTATTATTACTTAATATTTATAAATAAATAAATATTAATAATTTTATTACTGAATTTTAACAAAATAAGTGTTTTGCCAACCGGAATTTAAAAAAATCAATAGTTAAAACCTTCATTTTGTCAAAATTCAAATATTTTTATTTATTTATAAATATTTAGTAAATAATAAGTTAGTTACGTTTAAAACAGTTAAAAAGACAAACTTTAACCATAGAAAAATGATGAAGTTTGAAAAAATATGTCTGAAATCTCAATGTATTGTCCCCGTGTTATGATTGAGTAATTTGCGCGTCCTTAAACCGATTGAATGATTCGATAAAATATTTGAATCCCGGTTACATAAACGGTTCATTTTCGATTTTTTCGATTCAAGTTGTCTGGTTCCCGATTCGGTCAACCTAAAAAGTTAGAGGCACCAAATTCACAATTTGACATAAAAATAATATTAAAAACAATATTAGCGTTGTTAATGGGAAGCAAGAATCAAGAACTATTTTTGTAAATGAGTATTAATACAGTTTTAACTTATATATATATATATCAATTTCTCTGTTTCTCTCTCTATATCATCGGCTTTTGCCCAAAGTCTCTCTCTAAACTCATCCTCTCTGTGGTCTGTAAGAGAGAGAGGAGGAAGAATCGGAGATGGTATCCACAAGACGAAGTGGATCTCTCCCAGCGAACAGTAACAATAAGAGATCGTCTTCTTCAGAGGATAAACCTTCATCACCTAAGAGGCAAAAGGTCGCGAACTGAAATCAATTATCACCTCTCAATCTTTTGATTCATGCCTCCCAGCCATGGCTTCCGTATTTGGAACTTTTTCAATTGAATCGGTGTCTATGATGAACGAGTTTTTCCTTTCTTACAGGTTGAAAACGGAAGTGCAACAGAGAAATCGGTGGCGGAGAATTCCAAAGAACCGGATCCATCTGAATGCAGAGATGTTGCTACGGCGAACGGTGACGGTGATGTTGACAGTACTGCGAAAACTGATACTGGTGCGGCAGTCAATGGTAAGACGCCGATCGTTGAAGGTTAGTTGATTATTGATGTTAATAGTCTAGACTCTAGAAGAAGCTGATTTGTGTTCATTCTTCACATGCAAGAGATATGTATTTATACTAATAGGATTAAATGTTTTTTCAGCACAAACTCCTCTGGATAAACTGAGGAGTTCATTTTCTCCATGGAGTTCTTATCAAAAGCAGAATACAGCATTTGAAACAACGAGTCCTTGGTGTAGGCTTTTATCGCAGTATGCTCAGGTTTTACTTCCTTTTACCACTAATAGAAAAATTAAAACTAAGCAAAATTGTTAACTAGATTTTCTACATTGTTTAATTGCAGAATCAAAATGTATCAATTTGCACTTCACATTTCACTATCGGTTCAAACAGACAGAGCAGCCTTGTTTTGAAAGATCACAACAGTTATAGTGGGTTTCTATGTGCAATCAAACATGCACAGGTATTATTTTGCTGCCTTATTGAGTTTTTTTTTTTAAGTACACTTTTGTGCTGATATATGCTAACAAGAGCTGTTACATGGATATGAAACACCTCTTTATGTTCAATTTTATGAAACCACAAAATACTGCTTCTGTGTGGATTATATGAATGGGAGGTGAACTGTACAGCCCAGATATGAGTATTGTCATTTTTTATATGAACAGAGAGAAGGTGTTTCTGTTGCTGTCTTGGAAAGCAAGGGAAACAAGGGATCTGTGCAAGTAAATGGCAAGACAGTTAAGAAGAACACTAGCTGGATTATTCGGTCAGGAGATGAGATTGTCTTTGGTTTGCCAGGGAACCATTCTTATGTATCCTTGCATTTCATTATGATATTTAATGAATCTATGTTGTGGATTGTCCTTCAGTGGATTCCTTGACATTTCCTTTGTAGATCTTCCATCAAGTTTCTAGTGATGTTCCTCTTAAGACCCCTTCATCAATTGGGAATGCTGATATTCAAAGTAGCATGGGGAAATATTTAAATATTGAAAGAAGAGCTGGGGATGCTTCTGCTGTGGCTGGAGCTTCTATTTTGGCATCCCTTTCTAGCTTAAGGCAAGATTTATCACGCCTGAAGCCCACTGCTCAGTCTGGTGCTAAGACACATCAGGGAAATGACATGCTGCCGCCACTTCCTATAGGACATGACAACATGGAGATTGAGCTTGATAGCCTAGAAGTGAATTCATCTACAAATGTTGGAGTTGACAAAGTTACCGATGTTTGTGCTACGAGCAAAGTTATCTCCCTAGAAACCAACCTCGACTCCGGTGCAGAGGCAGGCAATGTAATTCCTTCCATCTTTCTATCATTATTATGTCCATGTTTGTGAAAATTATTTCTTCAAATGATTTGCAATCTAGATTTGTTGAGTTGGTGTGCTACCCATGGAAGTTGAGTATAAATGGTTTGCAAACCAGGTATTTGAAGAAAGAAATCAATGGACCAGGGATTCATTGTCTGCATCAACCTCAGGTTCTATAAGATGTGCAGCTTTTAAAGAAGATATTCATGCAGGGATTCTTGAGGGAAAAGACATAGATGTTTCATTTGACAACTTTCCATATTACTTGAGGTAAATTCATCTTTGTTCTGCTTATTTTCTATACATCCCCTCTAGCTAGAGACTATTGAAGCCTGACTAGATGAGGAATATGAGAACTATGTTTGCAGGCTTATTACTTTGCATATCTTTATGTTTGACTTGCTTACATTCTGTACATCTTTTTATCTGTGGCAAGTCTGGTACCTAACAATCTCAATTACTGGACATTGCTAGATGCATTATATTTAGGGCTTGCAGCCAGGAAAATTTTATAAATTACTTGGCATTGCACTATTGTATTCTTTGGGACATGATTCAAGCTGGATTGCAACTGATGAAAATAAGTATAGTAAGAAATATATGAGGAGGTTATATTTCTCCATTTTTACTGAACGTTTATAATAGTTTATCCAGTGTTTAGCACTCAGGGGTTCTTTTTCCACAAATATTGTTTTGGTGGTGGGGGATCGTAACTGTCATTTCCAGTGGCCTATTTGCGAATGTTTGATAATCCTTCGAAGTGAAACTGAACTTACATGTGTATGAGTGATTTAATTTGAATTTAAGAAATGTTTATTGTAGATAAGGTTAATAATGTGAGATTTTTTCTGCGGTTCAATTTACCAAATGTAATAATATACTCGTAGCTCATATGCAATTCTTTGATTTATTACTTTATGCGCATAAACAAAATGATACTTGTTCAAGCAAGAAGTAGTTTAATATCTGGCACAATAGGTTCAAGAGTTAGTAATGGTAACAGCCAAACCTAGTAGCTGGACCTTGAATTCCTGGGACTCTGCATTAATGGTGAATGTTGTATATACCGAAGTGCTGATTATTGTCATGAGTTATTATTCTATAAGGTCTATGGGCTATTTAATGGCTGTATTCTAAGGCATATATAAAATGACCTTTCTTAGGAAGAAAATGTAAATTTAGCCTCAAGACTTTCTGATTAATCTTGTAATGCTGTCTGGTTCAAAATACCAAAGGAGTGAAATATTCTAGAATCCTATCATATTAGTTATCATGTCATAGATTTTGGTGGTTATGTTAATGGAATCAATAGCTGTTTATTTCCACATTCTCATTCCTTGTAAAAATGTTTTCCCCTCATGCAGTGACAACACAAAAAATGTGCTGATTGCAGCTTCATATATTCACTTAAAAAATCGAGAACATGCCAAGTATACATCTGAACTTCCTACAGTGAACCCGCGCGTCTTGCTGACTGGCCCTTCAGGTGCATGGCTGTTTTTTATTTTCCTTTGCCATTCTGATGAGTGTAGTACAACTTCAGCTTTCACTTTTCCTTTGGCAGGGTCTGAGATATACCAGGAGACTTTGGCGAAGGCACTTGCTCGATATTTTGGGGCTAAACTGTTTCTATTTGATAGAGACTCTTTTCTGGGTGTAAGACCTAAGGCTCAAGAACTTATTATTTCCGACAATGATAACATTTTTGTTCATAATTTATAATGTTAGTTGAATGTTGTGGAAGCAACCAATCTTTATAGTTTTTTCTCATCTAATCATACCCTTCCACGAATATTCCTTTTTTTATTGCTCACAGAGGATTCCATCCAGGAACAACAAAAGTTTTTTTTGTGAACATCTCATCTTACATCTTTCAGGGTCAATCTTCAAAGGAACCTGAGTTGTTGAAGGAGAACTATAATGCCAAAAAGTCTTCCAATGTTCCTAAACTAAATACTGGAGTTTCTGATGCAACAAAGGGCATAGGCTCATCTGTTGCTAAAGCTGATATGCTCAGCTCTGTTCATCCTTTTGGCTTGGAATCACAACCGAAGTTGGAGCATGAAAATATGCCATCTTCTTCTGGGGCAGCCAGGGGCTCCTTATTTAAAGCTGGTATGTCAAGATGGTTTGATTTCCTGCAAAAAATAGATACTTACAAATTTTTGAAGGTGCGACAGTTTACATGTTTGTGCGTGCATAATTTTCAGGTGATAGAGTGAGGTATCTGGGTTCTTCCAATTTTTATACTTCTTCTACCTCAAGGTAAATCAGTTCAAAATCTACATATTCACCACCATTTCCTCTTTAACTACCTATGTATGTCAATGTTTTTTTGCTCCTTTTACATGCTAAAATCTAAATGTAGCAAATATCTTTGCTGTCAGAACAACATAATATATGTTAACAGCTTATTTATTGAAGGGTAATTTCTCCCTTTCCATAAGTTTGAAATTTGCATATATCAACTGTTTGCATGTTGTCTAACTTCTAAATTATCTACACAATTTCATAAAGACGAGAGCTCTGCATGGAATTTGTATGTCTTTGATGACAAGAATTCAACCATTTCCACATGAGAACTTTCTTAAAGGCATTGTGCGCCTCTCCTTCTTTCTCATTACATATAAATGATTATGTATGTTAAAAAACTAATTTAGTATATCGTCTAAATGGTTAGATGTCTATAATCTTGATAATTATGTTTGAATATAATGGCCAAGTTATTCTTCCTTGTTACCTTAACTGGTTTCACATTTCCCTTGGTCTTGCTTGCTTACTTCAACTTGGTACAATTTCTTTCATGATTGCTTTCCCTTCCTCCATTTTAATTGCTTACCATCTATTCGGAAGACCCATCTAACACAAGGACATCTTGAGTTTTAACATGCTCTCCATCTATAAATATATTTCTTTCATTTTTCATAGTTCACGACTCTACCCTTACGAGGGTCCTCATGTAGGAGAAGTGCATCATTAACATCACTAACACTTTCTAACTCATTTCTTAGGGGTCCAACTGCTGGGCTGCGAGGAAAGGTTCTGTTGCCTTTTGAAGATAATCCACTTTCAAAAATTGGTGTAAGATTTGATAAACCCATACCAGAAGGAGTTGACCTAGGGGGTCTTTGTGAAGTTGGCTATGGATATTTTTGTAATGGTAATGCTGCAACTTGAGATTAATTCTTAAATGTTTGAACTCATGTAAGTTCTGCGTGCATGCCTAACGAAGCTCTTCTCCAACTTTGCCTTTTAGGCAGTGATCTTCGTTTTGAAGTACCAGGTTCAGATGATCTGGACAAGTTACTTGTCAACACTTTATTTGAGGTAGTTACTATACTCTAATAACTATCTTCACAACATTGCTTGCATTGTTCTGGTTATATCTTAGTCCTTGTATAATCTTATTTTGTCAGGCTGTAGTTAGTGAAAGCAGAACCACCCCCTTCATTTTGTTTGTAAAAGATGCTGAAAAGTCCATTATAGGAATTTCAGAGTCATACTCAACCTTTAAAAGCAAGCTTGAGAAGCTACCTGATAATGTCATCATTATTGGTTCTCACACACAGGCTGACAGTCGCAAGGAGAAGGTAATTTGTTTTTGTTATATGATGCCATCTTGTATTGTTCATATTTTTAGTATAAGCAACCAACCTATGATACATGTTAACACTTTTTGGTAATGGAAAGTTAAGCGTGATTCTTCAGGAAAGATTGTTCTTATTCGGTACTTAAAATTATTTGCTGTCTCTTCTTTAATGTACTAAAGCATGGACAAGATGAGATTGTGACTATAGAGGTGTTTGCACCAATGAGGTTCCTGTTGGACCCTACAACCTGCATTGGAAATAAGTAATTGCCCCAATAAAAAAAATGTTTTTGTTACTTTATATCTGGTGATTTATGGGGTGTCTATCAATATATTTGAGTAGGCTTGTGAGTGATGGTTACTTTTCAGGGTATCATCTTGGACTGAGTTGTGGTGGTAAACATCTAAGATGTCTATGGTCACAGATTCATATTTTGGATCATGTGTTGGCCAGGGAATCAACTGGTACTTTTAAAACATCTTGTGATAGATTGAGGAAACTGTCATAAATAAATCAAAGAAACACAAACTAATATTCACTCTGTCTGATATTTTGAGAGACATGCCTTGTGTGCCCGAGTTTAAGAGAATTGGTGATAAAGAGTAACTCGTTATTCCAGAAAAAAGGTGAATTTGAAGATATTGTAGTAAATATGTACAGAGAAGTTTATAATTGTTATAAGCTAATTAACTGGAATACATGTGTTCCACTTGAAATGTGAACAAATATTTTGCATTTTCATCTTGCCTATTTTGGCCATGTAATCAAACAAAAATAAAATCGGCATCAGCAGTTTGAAGAACACCATTATTCATGGAGTTCACTTTCAAAGTCAAAGACTAAGATTTCTTAAAAAAAGAAGTCAAATACTAAGATATCCACTATGTAGTATAAAACAAATTAGTCTACCTTGATTTAGGTGGTGATTCATTTTACTATTAGAAAATGCTTGAACTATCTGAATTTGTTATTATTCCATTTCGTGTGTTTATTATAACTTTTTATAATATCAGGATCATTATCTTATAAATTCTTCTTCCTTTGTGCTGCAGTCACATCCAGGGGGTCTGCTTTTCACAAAATTTGGCAGCAATCAAACCGCTCTTCTTGACTTAGCTTTCCCGGTGATTCTTTTATCCATCTTAAAATCAGTGTTCTGCTTGATATATGCTGTGTCTTCCTACCAGATATCTCATTATTTTTTTTGTTCTTTCTCTTGAATTTCCCCTTTAATCTTCTTCCCAAATTGGACCAAAAAGGCCGTTTTCATGATTAGTTTTCATTTCTATAGATGTCATCATCTTATCTATAGACTTATTTTCTTTATTCTTGGTGACAACTATATAACTGCTCTCTTTTTTATTATTACTAAATTGAGTTGGATTAAGGTAGCTTTTTTCATCTTGAAAGATCATCCACCTCTCTTTGGGGTGGGATTATTAAAAGATGACGTTAAGTTGCTTGTGTCTCTTAAGTGTTTTTAGATTAATTTTTCTTTTCTTGTACTATTTTCATTTATGATCAAGAATCCAAGATACTAAGTGTATAGTTTTAAAATTTATTTTTATAAAAGACCATATGTTCCTCTTTTTCACATTATTCTTGACGGAACAACCTTCTATTGTTCCAGGGATATAGATTTAGATTTTCATTAGTATGCATTACATTTTTTATTACTATTCTTCTCTGTCGTTAACTATGGCTAATGCAATTTTTTTGTAAGGCATGTTCAGGTAACATCCTAATTCAAAATCTTAATCTTAAACTTAAATTCTTGTATTAAATATTACTTTCTGAGTCCACCTTACAAAAAATGGAGTCTGAGGAACACTAATCCAGATCCTCTCAATAAGGTTACCTGTTAGGGTTTGTCTACCTCTACCTATGTGCATGAAAAAAAAGAGATTGCTAGTGCCTTGAACTTTCCAGTGTATCTTATGAGACACGAATATATCCTGTAGCTTTAGATAATAGGCAAATACTTAGTTTGTGAAATCCGAGTTATTCTCAAGGAGAGCATCAAGAATTTTCATCTCGAAGTGGTGACCTAGTAATTCTTTGAGATCCGTGATTTTGTCATCTCTTCATGTCATCAACATAAAGGAGCATTACAATACCCTATTGCTAGTTTTTGGATGCACAATGCTATATCATCATGATGGCTAGATAAAAGCCCATATTAAGGATTGGACTAAAATTGAACAAAACCAAAGTCAACAAACTTTGTTAGATGGATGAGCCACACTAGGAGCGGTTCCACAATTTCACCCCCATTAAGGAATGCATTTATAACAGTTATCCAAAAAAGATTTCATTTATGTATAGCAACAATGAAAATAGACACTTAAATGAAGTTAGGCAATCAATAGTGTCAAATGTTTCCTTACACAAGTTCGTGGAGACAGCTTAGGTATAGATTTCATATCAATCATCCAACAAAGATTTCATTTATGTATAGCAACAATGACAAAAAGACACTTAAAGAAAACTCCGGTTAGACACGTCTGTTTGTAACACTTTGAACGCTTCTTGCATTTCCATTTTATTCTAATGATAAGTTGACTTCAAAAATAAAAAAATGGTAGTGTCAAATATTTCCTCATAATCAATTCCATATTCTTGTGCATACCCTTTAACCACGAGATGAGCCTTACAATGATCAATGGGACAAATAGAGTCATATCTTATAAATTCACATACAATTGAGCATTCTTTTATGAGTTAATTCAACTAAAATTCTATAAATATTGCAGGATAGTTTTGGCAGATTGCATGACAGAGGGAAGGAGATACCCAAAACAACGAAACTACTGACAAAGCTATTTCCCAATAAAATAACCATCTTAATGCCTCAGGTATGTCTTATTTACTATTGGTGAAATTATTGTCTATTTTTAATTTTCAGTTGTCAGCATAGGAAGTTTACATTGCAGGATGAGGCACTTTGCCTTAGCTTGAAAAATCAATTGGATCAAGATGCTGAGACCCTGAAGATGAAGGGAAATTTGAGTTATCTGCGCACTGTAAGGCTCATATCTGGAATTCTTCCATTTATACTTTGTGCTCTTGTACTTTCAGTTTATGGATGGAAAAACAATTTTGATAACTTTTATCAGTCAGTGGATGTCTCAATTTTCTCAATCGAAGCTTGAACACATAGCTGCTTTAGTTCTTGACACCTTATTTGAGCTTCACAATAGCTGCTGTAGTTCTTGACACGTTAGTGTTGTGTATTGAATTCTGATTTGGTGGTTGGAAGTTTAGCTTGCTGCAGTCTTATATATACTGGCTTGAGACAAATGGAGCACTTTAAAAGGAATTGAAAGTTTGTCAATCCCACTTCAATGAAACCATATATTTCAAAGTGCATAATTACACATTTTGTATTTTAGTTGATTAAAAAAATGATGTATAAATATTTTATTGTTATTATTATTTAATTGATCTTTGATTCTGATTGTTTTCCAAGAATATTGAGGGGGATGTATCAGGTAGGAACTTAAGAGAAGGGATTTTGGTTTTTTATCTTGTTCCGGTCTTGCAGTTCTTTAAACAATAACTCAAATCTCTTTTTTTATTTTTTATTTTTAAGTTAGAAGAAAGATTATATGTATCTCCAATCTCTAGTAGTGGCGAGACAGGCCAAGTTTCATGTCACCCACATGCTCTTTCTTTCTCTACCTATTTGACTCTCTGCTTTTGCAGCGTCTTAATTACTGCCTTGTATAATGATTAAGGGGGTTCATACCCTTCTGAACTAACTTGCATCTAGCAATTTTGTTTTCATCATAGCCCATATTCTCATCATCTATTGGCAGTTATTAGATTTCACACTTTTTGGTATTATTAATTAAATCTTTCTTGGAGGTGACATAATGGTGTATCCTAATTTCATAATGTAGACTATAGTTGACATACTGTCTAAAGGGCATTAATATAGTGTAACTTGATTAGCTGTAAGAACATTGTTTGGTTATGCACCATATGCAATTCTTCTGTTTCTTTCTGAAACGTGTTAGGAGCTGATGATTATACTGATAATAATTCTCCTATTCTCACGCATAGGTGCTCAGCAAGAGTGGGTTTGAATGTGATGAACTTGAGACACTGTGTATCAAAGATCAAACACTTACAAATGAAAGTACGTCTAGTTGTGATTAAACTTAATATGTGACTTTTTTCTTGGTTACTTTTGAATAACCATTAAGTACATTTTCTGGGAATTTCTTGAAGGTGCTGAAAAGGTTGTTGGATGGGCTCTGAGCAACCATTTAATGCAGAATCCAGAAGCAGAGCCTAGTTGCAGGTTTGCCCTGTCAAGTGACAGGTAATAGGAACCTTGATTTGCTCTGGTATCCTTCTCCATGGAATAAACCCTGGTCTAAACAAAATAAAGAATCACATACTCTTTTTTCGCCAAATTAAAAAAACATAATCACAACCACTAGAGCTTTTTTTTTTCTGCAAAAAAAGGACTGGGTAAAAAAAAACGTGTTTGATCTAACTTAAAAAAAAACACTATTTGGGTTCTTTTACCAAAACACTCCTAGCTTTATTGATGTATAATACAGACTTAAGGGTATTTTAATTTATGATTTGAATGATTGTATAATTTATATTGAAGAGTTGATAGTTTAGATGGGATCCAAATAAACTACATCAAACAAGCCCCTAATCACTCACAACCTAATAAACACACAGTTCCTAATATTTATCCTCTACCTCTCTCAAAAACACACAAAATTGAAAAAGAAATTCAGGTTACTGGGGATTCAACTAGGAGGAGACACCAAAATCCCACTTCATAATTTTGTGCAAATAGATTATAGATGAAATAACAATAATGATCTGATGTTCTTACAGCATTCAGTATGGCATTGATATGCTCCAGGCTATCCAGAATGAATCCAAGAGCTCGAAGAAATCACTTAAGGTAACTCTTTCTTGTCTGGCTGGATATCAGACTGAAAGACGATAATATTCACATCAAAGTGTATTAATAAAACTGTAGAATTTTTCTGTCAATCAATTATTTTTCAGAGGCATTTGTTTGTTATCTGTTAATCTCAGGATGTTGCGACGGACAATGAATTTGAGAAAAGGCTTTTAGTTGATGTTATCCCACCGAGTGATATTGGAGTGACATTTGATGATATTGGAGCTCTTGAAAACGTCAAGGATACGTTAAAGGAGTTGGTCATGCTTCCATTGCAAAGGCCCGAGCTTTTCTGCAAGGGTCAATTAACAAAGGTTAGTGACTATTTCCTCTGCGCATGGTAATAGTAGTTTAGTTGTTCGTAAGTTATAAACGGTTAATAGTATTTAAAGGTAGTATGTTGTAGTTATCTAATTCCCTATTTAGGTAGTTCGATGTAATTACTTTTGAATAGGATGAACTAGTTGAATATGGACCAAGAGGAGGCTGGATTCTCTGTTTTCTAGTCTATTATGAATTAGGCCAGTTCTTCCTATTTAACATTAATTCTTTAATCTATCACGTCTCTGAGATGGTTTTGTGATTGTTATAGGTTTTTGTACGGATTTATTTTTCCCATGCTTGTGAATTTTGGTTCAATTTTGTTTTAGGATTGAGAAAACTGGGGAATATGGATTAAATTAGGTAGGGGTGAGCAAACAGGTAGATTTCAGCCCATTTTACTCAAACAAAACTAAATTTATCCAATCCATTATCCAAACCATTATACTCATTATTATGAATTGGTTTGAATCATCCAAACTAAATTTTATTGCTCTATTTTTTTTCTATCCCTTAGTGTGTTTCCATTCACAACCTGTACTAACATATAAAAGTTTTGTTTTTGTCTATCTCTTAATCTGCTGCTAATCACAGCCTGTAGTTATAGTCGATAGTTTTTTTTTCAATCCCCTAGTCTGTTAAACACTATATTCCTGTTTAAAAATAAAAAAGAAACTGGAAAAGAAAACCAAAAAGAAAAATTGTAAAAAAATGGTAGTTGGAGTGATCTGAATTCAATCCAAACCAAACCAAAATGTAAAATTAGGTGTCATTTTGAACAAAATAAATCTAAGACCATGATATTCCAATCTTTTCAGAATTTTGTACTTTTAGACTGCTTTCTCATTTGTTATGAGAATTGGTTAATGAAAACTGTCTGTATATGTTCCATTTGCAGCCGTGCAAGGGTATTCTTTTGTTTGGCCCTCCCGGAACAGGAAAAACCATGCTCGCAAAGGCTGTGGCTACTGAAGCTGGTGCCAACTTCATTAATATTTCTATGTCAAGCATTACCTCTAAGGTCAGCTACTAGGAGGAGAGGAGGCTTCAATCACGATTCATTTTTCTAGGATACTTTAAATACACCCAGAAAAATAACAATCTGTTTTCACCTTTCTTCTTCTGCAGTGGTTTGGTGAGGGAGAAAAATATGTTAAAGCTGTCTTCTCACTTGCTAGTAAAATCGCTCCTAGTGTCATTTTTGTTGACGAAGTATGCATTTTATCTCTTACAGTTCTATTTCTTGATTTATGTCTTTTGTACTATTATTCATGTATATCTCTCTCATCCTTTGTCCAACAGGTTGATAGCATGTTGGGGAGGAGGGAAAACCCTGGAGAACATGAAGCCATGCGAAAGATGAAAAACGAATTCATGGTGAACTGGGATGGACTGAGAACTAAAGATACAGAGAGAATACTGGTACTTGCCGCCACAAACAGGCCATTTGACCTTGACGAAGCTGTCATTAGGAGGCTGCCACGCAGGTAAATCATATTAAATAATTCATTTCCTTGATTAGGCTTTGATCCTGGGTTATTTGAATAATCAAATAGTTATTTCCAAATAACCTTGTGTGAGGTAATTTATAGAAAAATCATGTTATTTGGATAAAAATACAGTTAGGGGTATAAGTGTATAACATATATATTGAATAAATAATTATTTTCTAATAAAGGGAATTTGGTTGATACTTGAATGATATGATTAACGTGTAAATTGTTGATTAGTTAGTGGGCCTTAATCTAACCCACCAGGTAAGCAGGTAGAGTAAGTCTCAGGTTCCCATTAGGGGTGAGCATACGATGGGTTTACCTGAACCCCAACCCTACCCAAATCCGAATTGGGCTAATTAGGTAAGATATTCCGGTTTCGGTTGATTTCGGGTTACAAATAAATTTAGAGACAATTTGAAATTTAAAAATCATTCTAGTCTAGTGGTGTTAATTTCAACAACTTGAAGTTTAAAGTTTAGGTTTCAAATATTTTAGAAAGCAAATACTTTTTTTACATGGATGACTAAAAAAAATAATTTGTAATTATTTTAAAGTTTTTTCTTTATTCATTTTATACTTATAATTTATTTTAAAGCATTATTTTCTTTTGAGAGTAAAGTTGGGCTTATACCTGTGCTTTTACTGTTTATTTCCTAGGTTGATGGTCAATCTACCAGATGCTCCAAACAGGTTAAAGATCCTTAAAGTGATTTTAGCAAAGGAGGACATGTCTCCAGAAGTTGATATGGATGCCATTGCATGTATGACCGATGGCTACTCTGGAAGTGACCTTAAAGTAACGATTACTTTACCCATAACTGTTTATGCTAAATCTGATTAACAATGTAACTAAATAAGGTAGTTTGGTTCTTGCCCCTTGAAATGTCTTCCTTATACTACTGCAGAACCTTTGTGTGACTGCTGCTCATCGTCCTATCAGAGAGATTCTAGAGAAGGAAAAGAAGGTTCGTTTCTTTAGGCCCATAATCCCCGCTTATGACTAATTTAATTTTTAATTAGATTTGATTGAACACCTTCCATGCCAAAAGTAAAATGAATCACAGATTATTTTTTTCAATAAATAAAATGTTTCCTCTTGATTATTTTATAGAGATTTATTGAGATATCCTTTAAAAGAATCTTAGAGAGCGCATTGGCCACACATATTGATCCAATTTGAATTAGTATTAGTATTTTGGTATAAGATTTATATTTTTGGATTTGATCTAGATTATAGTGTGGTTTTTGTTATTCGTTTGGTGTACAAATCATTTTCTAGTTTCTACATGTGTGATTTTTTGCTTCATTTAGCATAGATATTTTTTTCTCGATCATGATCAAATTGTTGATGGCAGGAATGTACTGCCGCACTAGCGGAAGGTAAACCGGCTCCAACATTGAGTGTGAGCGCTGACATTCGACCTCTAAACACAGATGATTTCAGACATGCTCATGAACAGGTCAAAGATGGGAAAAAATTAACTTTTTTTTCTCATTTACCATTTTTTATCTCATTTATATGTTCATTTGGTCATAATAAAATGTAAAACAAAAAAAGATCCCCTTGGTTTTATACTGAGATGTTTGTTAAATTTCTAGGTATGTGCTAGCGTTTCTTCTGAGTCGGTGAATATGACCGAGCTACAGCAATGGAATGAACTTTATGGCGAAGGAGGATCGAGGCGAAGAAAACCTCTAAGCTACTTCATGTGAAAGTTCTCAACTGTACAAATATCATGCTTAGAAGTTGCCTAAATCAAGTAACTGCTTTCTCTTCAGTCTTCACTAGGCTTCTTGATCCGAAGCCATTTTGCTCGTATGATGAAGAATAGGTTCTCTAAAGGCGGTGGGTGTAACCTAGCAATGGCTACTGTCGCCTTTCCCTTTTCCGGGTGTAAAAGAGGTTTTTTTATTTTTTTACTTTTCTTAATCTTTCGATGGAGGGGCAATTAAGAAACATCGGAAGAAGCTGTGCATAACGTGTGTAATCTATTATTATTGTATGGTTGTCGGTGTTGTAAGTGCTGTGAAATAAGCGATGTTGCATGTTTTGCCTTTTGTATTTTTGCTAGTCTTTACTACATAGCTTAAACACTACTTTGTTTACATCCTTATTTTAGTCATAAACTGACATTTTTTTTGAAATTTTTTGTGTGGATTCTTGAGTTTGTTAATTCATTTTAGATGCAAAGCTAATGCATTTACTATGGTCCCAAAAATCCTTAAATTATTATCCTTTTTACTTTAGATTTCTAAGAAATTCTATAATTATTTTGAAATATAAATGAGTTTTCTTTTCAGAAGTTAGACCCACATCTTGTCATTATTGAGAATCCTATTTTTTTTATTGAAGATGGATTATTTTTTAAATGAGTAATATATTATAGATATTGTCATATATTATAGATATTGTCATATATTATAATATATTGTCATATATTATAGAGATTGTAAAGTAGATTTTGAAAAAAAATAATTGTTAGACGGAGTTTAATGTTAAACTACTAATTAAAAAATAAAATTTAACAATTATATCATATAATATTTAACAAATTATTTAATCTAATTAAATATTTTATTTTATATTAATAAAAGTTCTATATATATAATATTTATTTTAATATAAATTAAATTATAAAATCATTTTATTTAAAAAATATATTAATTATATTAAATAAAAATTAAAATATAATATAAATACAATTATAATATACCATATTATCTAAAATAACATTTAAATTTTAAATTATTCAAATAATTATACTAAAAAATAAAATTGAATAAAAAATATTAATTAATTTATAATATATCTTATTTAAATGGAAAATTTGATCAAATGAAATTTTAGTTTTTATTTTTAACCGACTTTAATTTTGTCACTATATTATTAAAAAATTAGAGATTATAAAGTCATTTTGAAAAGAAAAAAAACAATTTGTTGACGGAGTTTAATGTTAAACCACTCTGTATCAATTCAATTAAAAAATAAAATTTAACAATTATATCATATATTTAACTAATAATTTAATCTACTTAAATATTTTATTTTATATTAATAAAAATTCTATATGTATATAATATTTATTTTATTATATTTTAAATTTTATTTTAATATAAATTAAATTATAAAATTATTTCATTTAAAAAATATATTAATTATATTAAATAAAAATTAAAATATAATATAAATACAAATATAATATACCATATTATCTAAGATAACATTTAAATTTTAAATAATTCAAATAATTATACTCAAAAATAAAGTTGAATATATTTGAATAAAAATTATTAATTAATTTATAATATATCTTATTTAAATGGGAATTGGATCAAATGACCCTCCCAAAAATAACCTCAAAATTTAAGTATTTTATTTTTAACATTTTTTTATAATGTTGGACGACTTTAATTTTGGCACTATATTATTAAAAAAAATCAAATTGTAAAGTAGATTTTGAAAAAAATTAATTGTTAAAGGTATTTAATGATAAACCACTCTATCTCAATTCAATTACAAAATAAAATTCAACAATCATAACATATATTTAACTAATCATTTAATCTACTTAAATATTTTATTTTATATTAATAAAAGTTCTATATATATATATAATATTTATTTTATTATATTTTAATATAAATTAAATTATAAAATTATTTCATTTAAAAAATATATTAATTATATTAAATAAAAATTAAAATATAATATAAATACAATTATAATATACCATATTATTTAAGATAACATTTAAATTTTAAATAATTTAAATAATTATACTAAAAATAAAGTTGAATATATTTAAATAAAAAATATTAATTAATTTATAATATATCTTATTTAAATAGGAAATTTGATCAAATAACTCTCTTTCAAAAATAACCTCACAAACTTCAGTTTTTATTTTTAACAATTTTTTATAATTTTAAACGACTTTAATTTTGACACTATATTATTAAAAAAAATCAGAGATGGTAAAGTAAATTTTGAAAAAAAAAAAAAGATTGTTATGGAGTTTAATGTTAAACACTCTATCTCAATTTAATTAAAAAATAAAATTTAACAATTATATCATATATTTAATTAATCATTTAATCTACTTAAATATTTTATTTTATATTAATAAAAGTTCTATACATATATAATATTTATTTTATTAAATTTTAAATTTTATTTTAATATAAATTAAATTATTAAATTATTTCCTTTAAAAAATATATTAATTATATTAAATAAAAATTAAAATATAATATAAATACAATTATAATATACCATATTATCTAAAATAACATTTAAATTTTAAATAATTCAAATAATTATACTAAAAAATAAAATTGAATATATTTGAAAAAAAAATTAATTAATTTATAATATATCTTATTTAAACGGGGAATTTCATCAAATGTAGAGTTTTTATTTTTAATCTTTTTTTTTATAATTTTAGACGATTTTATCTCTATTATTGATAGCTATTACTCCTATTTTTAGGAGTGTATATACATACATAATTTACGTTTACAAATTTTCCAATCGTCAATTTGTAAGTGCTTAAAATCGCCTATCAAAGCGATGTAGAAAGAAGGAAAACTTTTGGAGTAAGGAATTATATGATGATCATACTCGAAATAGAGAAAACTTTGATAGTTGTAGAAGTGCTTACATACGTGACCAGAGCATGCATAAAAGCATTTCACGATGACCTAATTGTTTAATATTTTTCTTCAATTTATTTTATTTTTAAATCGAATTTATTTTTCAATATTAAATAAAAAACAGTTTACATTTATAAGAAATATTAATACAAATCTGATTTAATTGGGGATTTGAATTTTTTTTTTTTTATAATTTAAATTCGGACATAATATATTAGTTATACTAACTAGGTTTTCGATCTAAATTATTTCGTGATAACAGTTTTTCTCCGAAACCAAATGAGGATGGGACGATAATAGTATTTGTGTTCTCGACCCGGTCTTACTATGATTATGCCCCTGAACACTAATAAACATAATTAAATAGGTAACATTATAAATATATTTATTTAATTTTTATATTTTATAAGAGTTTAAAATTTTATTTTCTTATAATAATATATATTTTTACTATATTACATTGTATAATATATTAAAATATTTAATAAAAGATTTTTTTTATTTTATTAATTTTATTAGAGAATATGGTATAAGTTATCCCGCAAGTATGAATGAAAATGGGTACCATTTTTTCCAACCCCTCCATTTTTTCGTGTCCTTGATGTGGGTAATTGTGATTCCACCTCGAGTGGTTTATCAACTCCCATCTTCAGTAGAGAAAATTGCAGAAGAGTTCATCATCCGAATCATCTCGGATGCATATTCAAACCTTACTAATTCTCTATTTTCTACTATCTAGAATCTATAAGTAATGAGAACAACAAGTAGATGTGTGTATACGTAACCTTAACCCCGGTAAAACCAAAATGACACAGCTAGCTAAAGAATAATTGAGAACCAACGCTTAATATAGAATTCACACATTTTAGTAAAATTCATCACTCATTCAAGGGTCTACAAATCCAACTCCATAAACAATCAATATAGAAAAATCATAGAAAAAAACATTTTTTAAGTTTCAAATCTCTTGATCGTTGCCCAAAAATAACTAATAATACTCAGTTATTTTAAATCAGAAGTATTTCCTAAGAAGCACTTAATGTGAACCATCGCACTTACTGTGAACAATCGAAGGTTCAAATTCATAATACTCTGCCTTTTTAATCGACCTCTGGTTCTCACAAAAAAAAATATATGAAAAAGCAACAAATAGTGAGTGACCTAGCCATATAGTATATATAACATTTTTTTAATAAATTATGTATAATGGGAATGCTCATGTATCTTAAGATTACCTTCTTGAAAGTGCTTAGAGATGCATAGATAGATCCACCAATCCAGACACTGTACTTTCTCCAGGGAAGTGCAATCACATTTATCTTCACGTCACTAGGTGTAAGGGCGGTTATCTCTTTACTCATTCTTTCTGCAATACCAGGAAACATAGTTGAACCACCACTAAGAACAATGTGTCCATACAGATCCTTCCTGATATCCACATCACACTTTAGGATGGAGTTGTAAGTAGCCTCGTGAATTCCGGCAGCAGCTTCCATTCCGATCATCCATGGCTGGAAAAGTATCTCAGGACATTGGAACCTCTCAGCACCTATGGTGATCACTTGACCGTCAGGAAGCTCGTAAGTTTTTTCAACTGACGAAGAACTGATTTTTGAAGTCTTAATCTCCTGTTCGTAGTCTAGAGCTATGTAAGTCAACTTTTCCTTCACATCCCTCACAATTTCTTTGTCTACAGTAGTAGTAAATGAATAACCACGTTCTGACAGGATCTTTATCAAGTGATCTGTCAGGTCTCGACCAGTCAAATCTATACGAATGGTTGCATATGGAAGGGCATGTCCTTCGTATATGGGGACTGTGTGGCTCACACCTTCACCCGAATGCAGTACAATACCTACCCGCGTGAAAAATTTCAACAAGTATTGAAAGAGGTTCAAGAATGTAGACTATTATTTTTTTCCAAAAGAAAATCTAAATAACATATAAATTGCATGAATTATTTTAAATGGCTTACCGGTGGTAAGACAACTATCATAGAGAGAAAGTACGGCCTGATTAGCGATGTACATGGCAGGAGTCTTAAATGTTTCAAACATAATTTGGGTCATCTTTTCACGATTAGCCTTTGAATTAAGAGGTGCTTCAGTAAGAAGAACAGGATGATCTTCTGGGGCAACACAAAGCTTGTTGTAAAATGTGTGATGCCATATTTTCTCCATATCGTCCCAATTGATCACAATACCATGCTCAATTGGGTATTTTAGAGATAAACTACCTCTCTTTGACAGAGCTTCATCACCCACATAGGCGTCTTTCTGCTCCATTCCAACCATCACACCACGACCCACAATGCTAGGAAAGACAGCTCGTGGAGCATCATCTAGGGCAAATCCAACCTACCAATCGATTTTTTCTGATTACAATTAAGTCATATCTTAAAAAGTATGAAAACTCACTCCATTTGAAATACCTTCATCGTTCCAGTCCCATTGTCACACACCAGTGGTCGAATGTCGACCTCACTTTCTGCCATCTTACTGTCCATATATTCAAATAAGAAGCGATAAATTGCATATTAACTAGTAAATCATTAATAACTTAAATGTCAAAAGGTTAAAATTAACAATACATCATATAATAGTCTAACTGAAATAACCATTTAAAAGATCATATTGCATTAAATCCAATGGACAAATTACTCTAGACTTAATGAGATCGTGCAAATCTTAACAAATCATTTGAAAAAATGAATGAAAATAAACACAAGATATATTTATTGCACAGAAGTTCGGAAGATTTTACCTTAAAAGTTCTTCTTGGATCTTTTGCTGTGGATCTGTAAATGGAATGAGAGATATGTACAGAAGAGTAAGAACCGGACTCAATAAAGAGGAATCCGTCTCATAAAGAGGATAGATAAAGAATTTCCATTGTTAGTGAGCAATGGAATGAGTGAAATAAGGAGAGGGAAGGAAAAATAAAATGAAGGAGTAGTTAGAGTTTTTAAAATTAATATATATATTTTTTGAAATATATATTATTATTCTAACTTATTTACTTATTTATTATTTTAATATATATATATATATATATATATATTATATATATATATAATAAAGATAAAATAATTTTATTTAGTAATTTTTTATAACTAATATTTTTGAATAAAATTTTAAGCGGAAATTTTGAATAGACTATAGAGTTGGTTGGGGTATAAAGGGGTATTAAACTATTGGTATAGTATAAACTATACCAATAGTATTTTAATATTGTCTTTTTTACATTTTTACTATTGGTATTAATTTATACCCATATATAATTTATACTTCATATTTGGTATAAAATAGTAACTAGTCCCCCTAGGTACAACACTATTCTTATATATATCATTTAATTTTTAATTTCTCATTATACTCTTTATTAATAATATATTATTATTATTATTATATAATATATTAAATATTTTTATTTAATTTTAATATTAATATTTTATTATATATAATCATTTTTAATATAAATATTTTTAAAATATTTCAATATTTTAATTAAAGAATATTTATTTATTTTTATAACAATAATTTTATTAATTATTATTTTTTATATTTACTTGTATTATAAATAGTATTTTAATTTTAATTTATTTTATTACCATTATTAATTATATTTAAATTAAATAAACATAATTTATCATTTATATTATAATTAATTTTTTATATTTCAATTAAAATTATGTTAATTATTAAATAATAGCGATACAATAATTTATAATAATAATAATAAACAATATTATTTATAATATAAATATATATAAATAATAATATTAATAATAAAAATAATTTTAAATTAATATTTATACAAGTTATATTACATTCATATAATATATACTAAACATAAAATTATAAACTATATACAACTTATACCATTTCTTATAATTCATATCAAACATCAATAACATATACAACTTATACCACCCTATATTATTTATACCTCGTTACAATTTATACCCCTATACAACTTATACCATATATAATTAGTACCACTTACCAAACCCTACCTTATGTTACAAATTATAAATTTGTTAAATAATTTATAAGATATTAATATTTTATTAAATAATTATTTTTATTTTTATTAATTAATTAATTATATTGTTAATAAATAAATATTGTTTTAGGTAAACATTTACGATTTTATGAGTTTACGTATATAAAACGATTTTACGTAAATTATCGATTTTGACAGCCTTGTACAGAACCGTAATCAAGTGAAGATTGAGAAGTTCAATTCATCATCGAAGTCAGAACCACGATTAAACTTTTATTGCAACATAAAAAAGATCAAAATAGAGAAAGAGGAAACGTTAAAACTTACCGTGAAAAAAAAATTAGACATGTTAGACGAGGAAAAGAAAAAGAAGCTAGTGAAAGAGAATTAAGGTGAAAAAAATAAGCATGTAATAGAAATATCAAATTTATATTTATAAATTAAGATATATGTTTTAAGAAAATATAAATTTATTTATAAAAATATAAATTTTCAAAATTATATATATATATGAAAATTTGATGAAATAACTCTGATAATAGAGTTATTTCCAAATTTAGCATAGGTAAGATAAATTTTGTAAAAATAATCTTTTTTTAGGTGGAAAAGATATTTTTACCCTTAATTAAAAATATGTTTTTTTTTATTTCCGAACCTCTTTTTCTCTTCCTCTCCTCATTTCAGTTTTCTCTTTCTCTCAATCTCCCCCGACCCTCAAATCTCTCTTCTTCTTCTCCCCGACGATCCAAGCGAACCCACAAAAACGAAGGAAGCCGATCGATCAACTCCCCGAGGCAACGTCGTTCGCCTTCATCATTTTAGGTTAGTTTTTTCCGTTTTTCCGTCGTTTTTCCTTGCATAAATACTGAAATGGAAGAATGGTTTATGGTTTTAGCGTTTAGAGTTTAAGTTCATGATTTTAGAGGCCGACTGAAACATGTATTGTTTTTATTGTTAGCGCAGCAAGCAAAAATACATTTGTGTACAGAGATAGGATCGAATCTGTTGAAAGGAGTGGAAAGATTCATAGATTTTGGGATGGAGATTGAGGGAGAGAAAGTGATTGCAGTGCTCTACATTTGGGAGTGAGTTTTTGGAGAGTCCGCCAAAGAGAAGAAGAAGGAGGCGAGAAGTTAGGTAAGGTGGTCGCTTAGATTTTGTTTTTTCAAATAAATCTATTAGACAAAAAAGACAACGGTATATTTACTCTATCAATCGAAAGAAAAAAAATAAAAAATGAAATATATATATATATATATATATAAGATTTCATATTTTAAATCTGGTTTAAAATTATACAATAACGAGATTTCAAATTAATATTATTAATTTGTTTTTTATATATAAGTTGAAAGTTTTGAATATAAATTCTTTTAAATTTGGTGGCAAACCCTCAGTTTGCTGGAGTTAAATTACATTAATTAATTATTTATAAATAATTAATAAATAATAAGTTAAAATAAAACTTTATTTTTTAAAAATTTAAAAAAAGTTCTAAATTTTAAAATTTAAAATTTAAAAGAATAAATTTGAAATTTCAATTTTTCCCTTACAGAGATTCCCAATATATATATTAAATTTAATTAAAAAAATTAAAAAAAAATTATTGTTTAAATCCAATTTTAAATATTAATATATTTTTTTATTCAGACTTGTTAAGTTAGGATTATTTAAATATCCCAATCAAATATAATTTTACATCTCTTTCATATATAATCACTTGATTGAAATATTATAATACTTTTATTTTAAATTATTAATTTTTATTTTATTATTATATATTAATAAATTTACATTTTTTACCAAAAAAAATCTTCCCAAAACTTAAAACTATTAAAGATCATTTCTTTGTAAATAATCCAAATTATTTAAAAAGTTAATCCAAAAACTATTTAATAAAAGTAGTAATTATATTTTAACAACCTATTTAATTTAGGGGCAATACTGGATGGCCACACCAATTCAAATGCAAGATGGATCACACATTTGGACTTCCAATGAATTTTTTACACTTATGCCTTTTGACATTAAAAATCAACATATTATTCATTCTGAATTGTATATAAAAAATTAAATTACAAAAACAAAGTCAATAAAATCAAAACAATTAAATAAAAATTTAGATATTAAATAATATAATAAATTTTTATTAATTAAATCTCTAATGAAAAAAATCCAATAATCTTTTATTTTTTTATAAAAGTAATTCTAAAAAACCTTGAGAATAAGGGATAAAGTAAAAAAAATAAAAAAATCAATCAAAATTTATTGAAAAATCTCTATCAAATATTTTGAACGGGCATACAAATTGTACTTGATCAAGAATCAACGCCAAACAAATTCTATCAAATAATAAAAAATCATCTAAATATAAATTTAAAAAATAAAAACTCATTACTTCAAGTATCTACAATAAAGTCTTCGACTGCAAGATAAGTTATTAGAAAAAAATTGGCAATTTCATATCTTATACTGTTAAGATTGTGATGCTCTAAAAAAAAATGCTCACCAAAATCATATGAGAGTTAAACCAAGATTGTGATGCTCTAAAATATTACAATAATTTCAAAAAAAAAAATATAATCTGACTTTGGTTTTCTTTTGCAGATCAATTTATTTTATAATTTTTAATTTTATAAAACTACTTACATTTAAGTTTCGAATTAGAGTTTTAAAAAAAAAACTTGAGGTGATAATTTTGATGAGAAATTTGTTTTAATATTAACAAAATAAGTTTAGTTTAATATATATAATATGTTTCGAATTAGGGTTTTTCAAAAAATTTGAGGTGATAATTTTGATGAGAAATTTGTTTTAATATTATGAGATAAGTTTAGTTTAATGTATATAATATAAATCGATCAAAATATTTAAAATAATGATATTTAATGTAAATGTATTAAAATTTTATAAAAAAATATATATTTATTATGACATGATTAAGAAAACAAATAAATAAATTATAGACATGAATGTAAAAAAAAATTATAAATAAATAAAAAAATAGTTCCATAATATTATATATTATATATAGTATATAAATTTGGAAGTTTTTGTAATTTAAATTATTTAAATAATTAAAATTAATCAAATATAGCATACTTCTCATATTTAAATAAATATATATCTTCTATTTAAATTATTAATTTTATTTATACATTAATATCATTTAAATCATTTTATCCAATCAAATCTTTAATATCTTTAAAATTATCACTAATTGTTATTATTTTCCTCTTTTTTAATTTAAAAAAAAAAAATAATCAAACCAATTTTAAAACCAAACTTCTACAAATTTTTATACTTAAATTTAAAACAAATTGTTTTTTCTTTGTAGACACCTCCTTTTTACACCCTAGATACCTAATAAAAAGACCCGGTCCGAAATAATACTCATATTTGTTTATTGAACCGGGAAAACAAAAATAGAAACATCTCTTGGAAAACCGACTTTGAAAAGCTTGAAAGACGATGATTCGAGTGACAAGTTGCAAAGGTACTTAAGTCTAGGGTCCTCTCATACTTTCAGAATAACCGGCGCGAGAAATCATGAATTTAAAATATAATATTGTTATTGGAGAAAACGTGTCAAAGAGTTATTTCAAATCTCTTTTATGAGTTGATATCTCTATTTTTCACCCTGATTCAATTCCCGGAACCCGTGAAACGTTCATGTTGTACGTTTTGAAAAATCTCGAATTTTGAGTGTAATATTACTGTTTACAAATTTGTACAGAAAACGCTCATAAAGGGGAAATCGAGAAAACGGGTCAACCCAAGTCAACTCGAGTCAACCAGTCAACCAACGAGTCAACCCGGATCAACAAGGACCGAACATGTGACAAGTGGAAATGGGAAAGAGTTGACTAATCTTCACGAAGTGGGAAAATCAGATCATTTTGAAAATAGGTTATTTGAAAGAAAAAAACAAGAATCCTTAAGTTTGAAGTCCCCATTGAGCTTCCATTGGAACCTTAGACTTCATGAATTTATCCCGACTTCAATACTGGATGAATTTTGATGATCTTGGATGTTTTGAAAATATAAATGAGTCCTCTTTCATATGGTGTATCACAATCTCCCGTTGGTTCTCTTTACCTGGACGAAATCTGGTCATGACTGAAAGGTGTTCCTGAAAGGTTTAAGCCTAGCACCCTTTCACTTTAAAAATCGTAACTTGAGCTGTGGTTGATGGTTTTTGGTGATTCAAGTTGGGATGGAAAGCTGACTCACGTATATTTACAATGGAATCGGCTCCGAACCATGATTAAAATTTAAGGCCCTCTCCCGATCAGCACAAGAGAAGCAAGATTACAAATCCAAATCCTGGGAGCTAACTAGAGCTATGCCACACTTCTAAAATCCATATCTTTTAAGCCACTAATCCATTTCGAGTGTATGAGCTACCATTGGAAATCTATTCAAATTGTATTTCCAATGACACTAAGTAGCTCTCTTAGTTCTCCCTATAACTCAGTATAGGTCTTTTGCAGTGAAGGTAATGCATGAACTGGCACGTTTTGGTGCGAGTAGTCTCTTATCAACACGGACCACGTCGTGAGAAAAGGAGAGCATGGGAATGAGTATAAGAGCCCTAAATTTACAATGGTACCAACCTCATTGCACAGGGATTCCTGTGCATAAAGTTATAGGCTAACAAATCCATAAATGTGAAAAACGCGGGGTTAAAAGTTTTGAAATGGAAGGATGACTTTGAAAATTCATAACTTTGGCTAGGAAGTTCCATTTGGGTTGATTCAAAAAGGGAGTTCACGGTCGTGGTGTCAAGAATCTACCATAAAGATTTCGCGATTTTTGAAGTAAAAACGAGGCACGGGTGATTTATTTGGCATGACGGTGCAAATAAAGGATAAAAAAACGAGAAATAAAAAAGGCTGTAAAAATATATTTTTTTGTTTAATTCCCAAGCGTGCCCTTAAACTTTTCCCTAAATTAAGAATTAACCCTGTAATGGGGAATGAGAATTTGATCAAATGACCCTCAAAACTAAAAAGAGGGTAACCTCCAAAATTTTAGTTTTTATTTTTAATATTTTTTTATAATTTTTGACGACTTTACTCTTATGGCAGAAATTAGGGAAAAGGAAAAAGAAAAGGAAAAGAAAGAAAAAGAAAAAAAAGTTAGTAAGGATAAAATCGTTCAAAATTATAAAAAATATTAAAAATAAAAACTGAAATTTTGGAGGTTATTTTTTGAAATTTTGAGGGTCATCTGATCAAATTTCTCATTTAAATTAGTATTTATTTAAATTTTTGTTTTTATATTTATAAAAGTTAATATTAACTTAATATAGTTTTTTAATATTTATTTTATTATATTTTAAAATTTGTTTTAATATAAATAAAATTTATTTATTTTAAATAAAATTATGAGAGAAAGGGGAGGGTATATGGACAGGATTATTAACGGTAATATAATTTAAAAAATATTTTTTTTTTATAAAAAGAAAACAGATAAATTCCAAATAACTCATTTCTAAACCAACTTCTAAAATGAGTCCTGTATTTACAAAAATCAAGTACACCACATTATTTTGACTTAAAAAAAACAGGTAACTTAATCCTAACAATCAAAAAATCATAAATATTAATATGATCAAAATAAAATAACTTATTTTAATTCTGATATCAATAACTGTCAAAAAAACATGTATTAACCTTTTCAATTGAAATTAGTTTAAATAATATTTTTAAGTTAGTATCTCTAATCTTTTTTTTGTCCAAAATATATCATTAGAAAATATTTTTTTTAATTGATTATATTATTTATAACGCTGTTATTATAACGTTTTTTATAAAATTTCGTTTTAATAAGGTGTATGTCATTTTAATACTTATGCATTTTAATTATTAATTGTTTTTTATATAATATAATATAATATTTATTTTTTGTTGATTAAAAATCATTCATTTTTTTTATAATAATGGACTATTTAAGAAAAATTAAAATATTATTATATTAAATTCAGAAAGACATAAGAAAAAATCATGAGAATATTTTCAAACAAAATGAATATTAAATTGACTATTGTATCAATATTTTATTAAATAAACATGTCAAATGATTTATTATAATTAAAATAATAATTATTTTTATTTAAATGTTTATAAATATTTGTTAATCAAAACCCCTATTGAGAGCAACAAGCTAAGAAGAGAAGAAGTGAGCCGCCAAAGGGGAGAGAGGGAAGAAAGCAAAAATGGCTCAGTTGCAGGCAATCACTTCACTTTCATCAAGTAAATTCGCTTTTGTAAGATCAAACCCAGGTAAAAAGCTTCGATTTTCATGCTTATCCTCTACTGTTCTTTCATTTTTGATGATTTGTTGAACTGGGTTTTACTTGACAGAGCCATTGCGATTCTCAAATGCGTCACAAGAGGTAGATCTTCTTTATCCCAAGAGAAAACTACAAAATGAAGGTTGGTTAAGTATATTGAATCGTTTTAACAGGTGGGTTCCAGAAGGAGTGAGCTGCACGGCCAAGCTATTTCTCATAGTAACTGGAATCTTACAAAATCCTCTCCCTGTAAAGGTTAACTTGAATCCCTTATGGTTCTTCAACCCGATTCATTCTCTTGCTTGTTTTACTGAATTTGATTGAGTTTCTTATATATTGTGACTTCAAATACAGCAATTAAAGCAGTACTGAAGAGTGAAAAGGAACAGATCGTCTCATCTTCTGGGAATGAGGGAGTAATATCCAAGAAATTGAATAAAGTTGTTCTAGCTTATAGTGGTGGCTTAGATACTTCTGTCATTGTTCCATGGCTGAGGTATGCCAACACTTTTGAGTAGAGGCTAGGAATTGACCTGCATATTAATAACTCCAAGTTACTGTAATTTTAGATAAACAATGAAACCGGTGAATTGAGTTTTGCCTGATAATTTTGCAGGGAGAACTATGGTTGTGAAGTTGTCTGCTTCACTGCAGATGTTGGCCAAGTAAGTACACTCCATTGTTGATTTTTAGTTTCATATACTAATACTAGTCATTCTTTTGTATAAACATCTTTGTATATTAAGAGGCCTGTTTTATTTGATTTCTAAGGGTGTGACATGAAACAATTGCATTTTTGCAGGGTATCAAGGAATTGGAAGGTCTAGAAGCAAAAGCAAAAGCAAGTGGCGCGTGTCAGTTGGTGGTGAAGGATTTACAAGAGGAATTTGTGAAAGATTACATATTTCCTTGTCTACGTGCTGGTGCTATCTATGAAAGGAAGTATTTGTTGGGTACATCAATGGCACGACCTGTTATTGCAAAGGTAAAGATCAAAATCAAGTTACACAAAAGATGGAGACTCCCAATTTTTATTGTCTAGTAAATTTTTTAAGTGTCACTGAGTTTTCTTTGTATTGGATCTCTTAACTTGTGATCATGAAAGCTATTCAGCTAGTAATAGGGTTTTCCTTAAAATATTTCTAGCCAGCAGTTGAACTTTGAGCCTAGACATTTTGACCAAGAAGAAAATTGGCTTCTTTTTTCTGAGAGACATTTTTCCTTGGAGGAGGCTAGCTCAACATACAATCTAGTCCAGAACAATTATGGATTTGATCTAATTAAGTTCATTGGGAACTAATTCATTCAAAGTGAATAGTATACATAGTTTTTGAATCAAAATGCAAACTTCTAGAAACGATGCTCAAATGGTGTTAGAAATCTGTCTGCATAGATCTTCACTTGAGCTTTTATTGATTCAATCCAATAAAAAATGACTCGCTGGTACTATTTGTGAGGCAGGCCATGGTTGATGTTGCCAGAGAAGTTGGAGCTGATGCTGTATCTCATGGATGCACAGGGAAGGGAAATGATCAGGTAAAAAACACTTTAAAATATAGATTATTTTCGGAATAGTTGCGTTCTGACCCAAAAAGAAAATTACAAATAGCGATGCTTGTGATTTGACAGGTTCGGTTTGAGCTTACTTTTTTCGCTTTAAATCCCCATCTTCATGTTGTGGCTCCTTGGAGGGAATGGGATATCCAAGGAAGAGAAGATGCTATTGAATATGCTAAAAAGCATAATGTGCCTGTCCCTGTGACAAAGAAATCTATCTACAGCAGGGACCGTAACCTGTGGCATCTAAGTCATGAGGTATGCTTTCAATTCGATTGTCGCATTATTTCTGCATGTTTGATAAAACTGAAAATTAAATGTTCAATGTTGAATACTTTAACTGTCGAAAGTTCATTCTATAAAATGTGGAACTAATGTAAAAAATACTTAAAAATCTATTTTCCCGACCTTATTTGATTTAAGACCTTATTTGATGAAAGGTTATTTAATCAAACACTTTATTATTCTAATCATTAACTAAAATATCAAATACCTTATTTTAATTTTTTTATAATATTTAAAATATTAAATTCAAAGTATATTTAAATCATTTAACTCAAATAATCTCAATAATCCATTTTTTCATCAAATAGGAAGATTAGATTTTTCTTCGAACAAGCTCCATTTTTCAGTGGACAAAGTTGTGTTTCCGATGCTCTTAGTTATATTAACAAGCTTATTGAATTATGCCAAATTTGTTGGATTATTGTTTTAGCTTAATTTAAATAATTGTTATCCAATGAACATGAAATAATAGTAATTATTATCAAATGAACTTATGATGATATAGGGTGACATCTTAGAGGACCCTGCAAATGAGCCAAAGAAAGACATGTATATGATGTCTGTTGAACCAGAAGATGCACCCGATAAACCAGAGTAAGTTTGTTTAATATTTCATATAAAAAGAATCACTTTTATCATAATTCCGAATTGAACGTTTGCAGATACGTTGAAATCGGTATAGTCAACGGCCTTCCAGTTTCCATAAACGGAAAAGAGTTCTCGCCTGCTTCCCTCCTCTCCACACTGAACGAAATCGGCGGTCGGCATGGAGTTGGCCGAGTGGACATGGTCGAGAATCGTCTCGTCGGAATGAAAAGTCGTGGAGTTTACGAAACTCCTGGAGGAACAATTCTCTTTGCTGCTGTGAGAGAGCTCGAATCTTTAACGCTTGATCGCGAAACGATTCAAGTAAAAGACTCTCTTGCTCTTAAATACGCGGAGCTTGTGTATGCTGGCAGGTGGTTTGATCCTCTTCGAGAATCGATGGATGCTTTCATGGAGAAGATAACTGAAACCACTACCGGTTCTGTTGTTCTGAAATTGTATAAAGGGTCTGTTACGGTTACTGGCCGTAAAAGCCCTTATAGTTTGTACAGGCAGGATATTTCTTCGTTCGAGAGTGGGAGCATTTACGATCAGGCTGATGCTGCTGGATTTATTCGGCTTTATGGTTTGCCCACTAGGGTTCGAGCCATGCTCTAGAATTGAGGTGAACTAAGCACTCCACGATATTTCTTCGTTTGAAAGTGGGAAGATTTACGATCAGGCGGATGCTACTGGTTTTATTCGGCTTTTATGGTTTGCCCATTAGGGTTCGAGCCATGCTCTAGAATTGAGGTGAACTAAGCACCCTTTTTTTATTATCCTGTGATAAACATATAACTGCTTTTATTTATCCTGAATTATAATAATGGTATTTTGAACTTTTATCAAAGTTTTAAGTATGAATCAATCGATTTTGTTATTATAAACGCCAAAATATTAGATCATTTTATGGTAGATTATTGACATTTTGAAAAATATCTCTAGGAAAAGTTATAATAGTAATATTTGATAATAATGATTTATTACGTATGTTAATCAATTATTTATAAAATTGTGAAAAATGTCAGACAAGAGATAACACAAATTTACAACTTTCTAGGTTTCAAAAAAGTAACCATCACAAAGACTCTTTTCATTTGCAAACTTTTAGATCCTTAAGATTCATCTTGGCAGTGGTTCAGACCTCTGTTCTCCATCAGCATTAGCCTGAACCTGAGCTGCATATTGTAAATTCCACAACACATCTTCGAACGATGGGCGAGTAATTGAGCCAGGATTGATACACTTCTCGGTTATTGATATCGCAATAGTCAATGATTCCTGTGAGCAAGAGCCAAGAACAACCGGATCTATAATTTTCTTTCGGTTATCCAGGTCTCCCAATGATGCCTGCAAAATTCACAACAAAAAAGATGTATTAAGAAGAAGATTCAAATCCCATGAAAGTACTCTAGTAATTATTACCATTTCATTCGACATGAAGGCCTCTCGCCTTCCTGATACAGAAGGACCAACTAGGGATTCAAGTAGTATGAAACCGAAGCTATAGATATCATCCTCCAAGAACTTCATTTGCCTGTCGAAATGAGTAAAATTTTGAGTAACACAAATTCAAACTAATAGAACAAATTCTAAATAAAACTTACCATGATTTTACACCATCTCCCTTTCCCTGAAAAAAGTGATCAAACTCAGTGAAATCGGATAACAGGAGAAAAAAGAAATGTTTGTAAGATCATTATTACCTCAGATTTGCCAATTTCATCGGCTATAATAGAGAAACCGTAATCACTCAGCTTCGCCATTCGATGTTCGTTAAGAAGTATATTATTGGATTTCAGCCTGTTATTGAAGAAACCGGGGATAACCCCAGTGTGTAGAAAGTGAATCGCCTTTGCAACACCAACAAGAACCGCCAGTCTATCTGGCCACTTGAGAGCTGTTTCGAGTCCATTATCTGTACTCAAAAAACGATCATTCCACCATTTTTAAGACTCCGAACACTTGAAATGACCAAAAAAAAATGGCAAATTGTTGATTACCTGAAAGCTTGGAAGAGTAGTTTCCATTGGAAACATATTCATATATAAGATAAACCTTTTCTGTATCATCAGATTCTGTTCGGCCACTACCATCGATGCAATGACCTAAGAAACAAACCAAGTGTGGGTGCCTAAGCCTTGCAAGAAGGTCTAACCGGAGCTTGAGATTTCGCATTGTGTATTTCTTTGAAACCGAAAAACATCTTATGACTACTTTGGTCCCATTCTCTAATCTTCCTTTGTAGAGCTGATCAAACAAGTGAAAATGACTATGTTCAGTGATTTGATGATGTTATATGTTTTTTGGTTTGGTTGTAATTTTGATTTGCTCTTGACCACATTAGTATGCTTTTACATCGATATTTTCAGATGATTATGATTTTTACATACATCCTTTATCTACATCTTTTTCTAAACAAAAGTAAGACGCTTTTTCATTAACTTGCTTGCACAAAGATAGTGTTTGATAAAAGAAAGTAAGTTATTTGGGATTTTTTTAATGTATTACTTTTAAAAAATTTGTTCAGATTGTTTTTCAAAAAATTTAATCATGATCAAACCTTATATATTTTATTATCAATCCTATCATTTCGATTCATTAATCAAAATACTAAAATATTCTCTATTTTTTTTAAAAAAAAAATATATTCTATCATTATATATTAATATTTTTTAAATTCTTCTAAAAACAATACTGATATCTATCAAAACTAACGACACATCTTTTAAATAAACCAATGTTTATTTAAATAACCAGTGCCTGGATCAAAGAATTTAAATTGGGTTGAAAAAAAAATTTGGGTGAACTTGAAACATTTTTAAAAAAATTATGAATAAAACGAATAATTTTTTACATATTTTTTAGAATTAAATAAATATATAGTTAATTAAATTAAAAAAAAATAGAAGGTTATGTCACATTTTAATATAAATATATATAATTTTTTTTAGAGTACACCTCAACCCTAAGTCCCAACCCAAAAGACTAAGATTATTTTAAAATTTTAGTTAATTAATTAAAAAATTATTGATAAAATGATATTGGTACGACATATAAGTTTTTAAAAAAACCAAAAAAACAACTATATATCAATCTCAATCGTGATTACAACCGAAATTTAAGAGTTTCATGCTCGATTTTATAGAAAATAATTTTGGTGGTTGCAAAATAAACAAATAAATCTCCGGATGTGGTTTTTTTCACTTATTTATATTTTCTAAAATAATAATAAAAAAAAATACCTTTCCATAGGAAGAGCCATCACCCATTAATGTAGAATCATTGAAATTGTTGGTAGCTTCCATTAATTCTTCAAGTGAAAACAAACGATGAGAATGAACCCCTTCTTCACTTCCTTTTCCCACCTGAGATATATATCCTGAAAAACCAAAATTTATTATTAATAAATAAAACACAACATCTTAATTCTTAATTTAATTCAAACACACACAAATAAAATAATTTGTTCATACTTGCAGTAGATAGAACATTAGTATTGAAACCACTAACTGAATTATTATCTTCTCCAGATTTTTGCAACAAGTGTTTCTCTGATGTCTCTCTCGAGCCAAGAACCCTAGAAATCAAACCAAATCCAAACCAAAGAATACCCATTACGAAAACTAACACTGCCCCGATAATCCCCACCAAAGCACCAATCTTTTTTCCATTCGATCTTCTTCTCCTTCTTCTCTCAACAGTTTCAGCACAATCAGATTCCGGTTTCTGATCCAAACCATTCGAAAAGCAATTCCGATTGTATTTAGAACTCTTTGCAGTTACCAAACATGAAGGTAAAGATCCTTTCATGTTGTTATTAGATATATCAACAGATTCAATACTATTACTGCAAATCAAATCAACAGGAAGCAATCCACTGAGATTGTTAAAACCCAAATTCAAGTAACTGATGTTCTTCAATGAGAAAAGCCCAGATGGGGGATTTCCAGTTAAGGAATTAAACGATAAATCCAACCGTTGAATTTGATCTAACGAGGTATATTGCAGAGGAATGATGCTGGAAAACGAGTTGTTATTCAAGGAAACTGTGGTTATGTTCTTGGGGAGAATTGGGAGTTGAGAATCAAATTTATTCAAACTCAAATCTAAGATTTGTAGATTGGATAAAGAATCTAATCCATTAGGTAATGACCCATTAAAGAAATTGTCATCTAAAACAAGGGTTTGAAGATTCACCATTCTTGTAATCCCAGAAGGAATAGAACCGAACAAGAAATTTGAACTAAGATCCAAATATTCAAGAGAATCAAGTCTATGAATCTTATCAGGAATTGAACCCCAAATTCCAAGTGAAACCAAACTAAGAACCCTTAAACTGTTTAATCTACCTAGAGTGGTGAAAAATGAATCCATTGAGAAACTCTCAGAGAGAGTTTGGTTTGGAATTGCATACCCTTTGAATCTTAATAAATCAGATTGTTGCCTCACCTTGTCACCATGGATTCTAATCTCAGTTACAGAGTTGTCTTGACAAGAGATGTTTACTTGAAGAGATGATAAAAAACACAAATCAATGGCGGCGCTGGTGGTGTTCCAAATCTCAAGACTGTTTGGGTATTCCAATTGCTTCCTTAGTTGATGAAGAATTTGAGTTTGAGATGATTGTAAGGAATGAGAACTGTAAATGAAGAAAACCCATGAACAATATAGTTGAAACAGGAAGAATCTAGTGAAACCCATTTGAGTAGATTATCTGGGAATTAATAATTGATCAAAGGGTATGAAGAACAGTGAGATAAGAGATTGTGATCATCATCATCATCATCTTCTTCTTCTTTTCGAACAAGGCCTGGGAATTTGAGGGAGATGAAGATTGTATTGAATCTTTGATTGCATTTAAAACTTGCACATGGTGTATTCCTTGAAGATTGTGGCAATTGAATCTGGTGGGTCCTTTCTTTTTCACAATTATATCTGTTCTTCACTCTCTCTCTGGTTTGGTTTGGTTTGAGCAAGTGGGAATGAAGAAGGAGAGCGTTGAAAATTGGGAAGACCCAAGAAATCTGTCATCAACTAGTGATGTTAATTAGTGTTAATTGTTAACTTTTTGCAGTAATAATGCAAACAGTCTGACAAAAGTGGTGAATTTAAAGCTTAAACTCACTTTACTTGCCATTATTTTTCAGAGCTGTCTAGAGGAAAGAGATGACCTCTTTTTTAAACTGTTTAAAATATTATTTTTTATTAAAAAAATGTTTTTTTTGTAAGTATGTGTTTTCTTATTTAAATATGATCCAATAATTTTATTTGGAGTTCAAACTTGAATGGAACATTATTGCAGATAATAACATCTATATTTATTGAAGTTTGAATTTTGTAGATAATAACATCTATACTTATTAAAGTTTGAATTTTCAATTATGTGGTGTGAAGTTTAACTATATAATTTTATTATTTAAAGTTCTTTTCAAACAAATAGGTATATTACATTAAAATTTTATTTTTTTTAACTAATTTATGATAATAATAAGAAAATAACAATTATTTATTTTTTAATCTTTTAATTATTTTGACACGTTATACATTTTATTTAACAAAAGAAAAATACGTTCAAATAGATAAACTTGATACAAATTTATGTGGTTTCGAATTTCGTTAAAAAAAATATTAAATCTATTTCTATTCAGTTTTTTCAATATTTTTGCGTAAGACCATATATTATTTAGTCACCAAAATCATTTTTAAGAAATTAAAATATTATATTTTAAAAATAATATGTCTAAAATGTTTATAAATAATATTTTATTTACAAATATATCATAAAAAAAAGTAATTTAGTATAATAATAATGCACATGTTTTTTACATTTGATAATAGGTCTCAAATGGGTAAAAGTCATAGTTATAATTAGTTATGGTTATAGTATGCTTTGTAAAATAATAATAATAATAAATTTAATCTTATTTTACCTTTTTAAAAATAATATATTGATTATTAAATATAAAAAAAATTAAATAATAATAGAGATGGATGAGGGCAAAAATAAAGGAATAAAGTCTGCATTTTCATGTTAAGCAGCCAAATAAGCAATTTTGGTCCATTTCTTGTTTGATGCTTAGCTATTGGATTCTTTCTCTGTTTATCAAAAAAAAAAAAATCATTTTTATGCCTTTATGTAAAGAAAGAATATTGAAGTAAAAGTATATATATATTCCTTTTAATTTTTAATTTTTAATTATATCTTCTAAATACAATTTTTTATTTTTATTTTATTTTTATATAATACATGAGAATCAAATTATAATATTTATTCTCTCTAACATACCAATTCTATAGGATAATTGATTATCTAAAATAATTTATCTGAGGCAATTTCATAATTATAACTTTTATTTTAATATAGGAATTCTAAGAATTAATATTAAGATATTTAATTAATTATAATTTACATGTTACATACATTTACTTAGACAAGATTTGTTTTATTTGAACTATACTAATGAGTTAACTAAATATTTAAATAAATTACAAAATATTTTGTAATTTTATAATTAATTGATTATATATAAAAAAAAAACTATTTATAAAATTACTTATATAACAATAAATTGATTTTCAATGGAAAGAAATAAATGTCATAATCTACACTTTATTTGACCTAATTGTTTGTAAGCTCATAAATGGAAATTATTATTATTTTTTTTTTCTTTATTTATTCTTGGAACAAGTGCTTGATGATATTTGTGATAAGGAGACAGACTGTCCTCATGAGTCTACCATACTCTACTATGTTCTTTCTATTTTAATATATTATTTTGTAATTTAATTATTTAAATAGTATGTAAAAATGAAATTACTTTCATGTTTATAGTTATTGTGTTATATAAAATTATTGAATAACTTGAATATGTAAAAAAAATGCAAACCCACAAAACACATGATGAAAAATAAGTTGTTTAAGACCTTTTAAGATGAATTATTAGGATGTATTCTTTATTTCAAAACAAAATTTAATAAAAAAAATTAATAAATTAAATGATTTAATTTTTACAATAAATTTAATGTGATATGTAATTTTTTTTATTAAAATTCAAAAAAATAAAACTCATTATATCAAAATGAGATCTTAACAATATTATCACATCTTATTTCTTTTTAATTATTTATTACTTAATTTATTAAAAATATATATAAATAACATTTTTTTTCTATCTAACATTATTTTAAAACATAATAAAAATCCTAAATAACTTGAATGTGTAAAAGAATTTACAGTAATTAGGTAAGATAACATAGTCAAGCAGCTCGTACACAATAAATGCAATACCTATATAAATAAATAAATAACAAGTATTAAGGCCTTGTTTGGTGTGAATTATTTAATCAATCCAAATTAATTAAATATAATTTCACTCATCTTTCATTTATTACTACACTCTATTTATTAATTAAAATATTTAAATACCTTTATTTTTAATTATTATAATTTTTTTATTTATTATATTAATACATTTAAGTATTTTTACTAAAAACAATATTCACCTTTCAAAATAATTGACACTTCGTTTGTTGAGTGGGTTCTCATTCTAATAATTACTTATTTTATTTATAAATTAAAATATTTTTATTTTTATTTTATTAAATTTTAATTCTAAATATAAAAAATATTTGAATAATTCATTATACAAAAGATCTTAAATAACATTTTTCTTATCAAATATTAATTTTTCAAAAATAAAATCAATAAAAAAATCATGAGTCAAAAATATTAATTATTTCTTTCTTGAAATTTCGTTTTCAAATAGGACAATAATAACATGCACACATATAGGTTAAAAAAAAAGTGGATAAAAAGTACATTAATTGAATACAACATCATTAATAATGCATCTTCTACCCTTCTTTTTTAATTTTGTGGGGACTAGCCACTTCGTGAGACAACTTTTAACTTGTTTTTTCAAAAGAAATATCATAAAATATATTTACTTTCTTTCATTTTTGAAATCGAGTTTTATTGATATCAGATGGTTTCATAATATAGATGGTTAATCGATAAGTAATGGATCTCGATCCATTCTGTTATAATACAACTTATAGTTTTCAGAAAAGACATCGATATTTCACTTTATTTTGAGCACCATTCTGGCCATTTTATAAGAGATGAGGTTGAGGTTGAAATTTTGTTAGGAGATATTGTTAGACTTCAATACTAGTATTATAATGTTTATTATAAATAATTTTTTAAGCTCTTCTTTTAATTTACTCCTTACTTTTTTATTCGTCATGTTTTTAATATTATATTTTAATGGTAAAATTTAATGCGAAAATAATGAACAAAAGTTATTCTCAGATACATTCAACAGGATTCAACTTATACTCAGCATATTCGTTTCGTACTTGATAGAATTCAACTTATTTGCTCTAACTTATTCTTCAAATGAGGGAATAGAGAGAAAATTGCATTTAAACGCAAATATGTTTAATTATAATTTTAGCGTTAACTTATTACACAAGATCATTGTAGCCGATTATTATGAGATATGCTCAGATTAAACGTCGATCAAATTAGCTGATGTAATTTTAATACAAATGAAATATAAAAACAATTAAATAAAAGTACACACACCCATACATATAGCCATGATACATGAGATCATGTCCCCCAATCATTGAACTCAAACCAATTATAATTATTATGCAATTAACCTTAAGTCTTTGGCATCCAATACAATCATATTATTTGTATTTAGTTAACTAAAATTATTCATATTTTATATTTTTAAACAAAAACACATTCACATACAAGATCTCATCAAATCTCCTAGCTTAAATCACTCCTCCAAAAATTATCTATATATATATATAATGAATTCACATACAAGATCTCATCAAATCTCCTAGCTTAAATCACTCCTCCAAAAATTATCTATATATATATAATGATGCTTAATTTTTAAAGTTTCCGAATTGCCGGGTCGAGAGCTGTGGTTAATTTGGATACTTGGGTCGAATATTGGGTTGACCCGCCTTTAAATTTAAAACGGCTAAAAATAAAATTAAAAATGCTAGAGTTATGTTTCGAACTTGCAACCTAACAAAACAAGTACAACTCTTTAACCAACTAGGCTACAAAGACTTTATATTTTAAATTCAACACCAAATTTGATAAACGCGGGACGTTTTAATATTAATATAAGTTCAACTTTTTAACTAACTAATCTATATATATATAATGATGCTTAATTTTTAAAGTGTCCGGATTGCCGGGTCGAGAACTGTGATTAATTTGGATACTTGGGTCGGATTGTGGGTTGACCCGCCTTTAAATTTAAAACGGTTAAAAATAAAATTAAAAATGTTAAAGTTATGTTTCGAACTTGCAACCTAACAAAACAAGTACAACTCTTTAACCAACTAGACTACAAAGACTTTATATTTTAAATTCAACACCAAATTTGATAAACGCGGGACGTTTTAATATTAATATAAGTTCAACTTTTTAACTAACTAATCTATATATATAATGATGCTTAATTTTTAAAGTGTCTGGATTGCCGGGTCGAGAGCTGTGGTTAATTTGGATACTTGGGTCGGATTGTGGGTTGACCCGCCTTTAAATTTAAAACGGCTAAAAATAAAATTAAAAATGTTAGAGTTATGTTTCGAACTTGCAACCTAACAAAACAAGTACAACTCTTTAACCAACTAGGCTACAAAAAGTTTATATTTTAAATTCAACACCAAATTTGATAAACGCGGGACGTTTTAATATTAATATAAGTTCAACTTTTTAACTAACTAATCTATATATATATAATGATGCTTAATTTTTAAAGTGTCCGGATTGTCGGGTCGAGAGCTGTGATTAATTTGGATACTTGGGTCGGATTGTGGGTTGACCCGCCTTTAAATTTAAAACGGTTAAAAATAAAATTAAAAATGTTAGAGTTATATTTCGAACTTGCAACCTAACAAAACAAGTACAACTCTTTAACCAACTAAGCTACAAAAAGTTTATATTTTAAATTCAACACCAAATTTGATAAACGCGGGACGTTTTAATATTAATATAAGTTCAACTTTTTAACTAACTAATCTATATATATATATATATATAATGATGCTTAATTTTTAAAGTGTCCGGATTGCCGGGTCGAAAGTTGTGGTTAATTTGGATATTTGGGTCGGATTGTGGGTTGATCCGCCTTTAAATTTAAAACGGCTAAAAATAAAATTAAAAATGCTAGAGTTATGTTTCGAACTTGCAACCTAACAAAACAAATACAACTCTTTAACCAACTAGGCTACAAAGACTTTAAATTTTAAATTCAACACCAAATTTGATAAACGCGGGACGTTTTAATATTAATATAAGTTCAACTTTTTAACTAACTAATCTATATATATATAATGATGCTTAATTTTTAAAGTGTCCGGATTGTCGGGTCGAGAGCTGTGATTAATTTGGATACTTGGGTCGGATTGTGAGTTGATCCGCCTTTAAATTTAAAACGGTTAAAAATAAAATTAAAAATGTTAGAGTTATGTTTCGAACTTGCAACCTAACAAAACAAGTACAACTCTTTAACCAACTAGGCTACAAAGACTTTTTATTTTAAATTCAACACCAAATTTGATAAACCCGGGACGTTTTAATATTAATATAAGTTCAACTTTTTAACTAACTAATCTATATATATATAATGATGCTTAATTTTTAAAGTGTCCGAATTGCCGGGTCGAGAGATATAGTTAATTTGGATACTTGGGTCGGATTGTGGGTTGACCCGTCTTTAAATTTAAAACGGTTAAAAACAAAATTAAAAATTTTATCCGTCGTTTTTTTTCACGGGTTTTTATATTATTAATCGTGCAAATGCACGAGATAAATACTAGTTATATTAATAGACTTAAACTAAAATATGTTAAAGAAAAACTCATTTTTACTGATGAAGTAAAGTTGTGGGCTATTTTTTTATTATTAACATTTTATTGTTAAATTTTTTTTTATTATGTTCTCTTTCTTTAGTTTAGTTATAAATAAGACATTTTAATTTTCAAGAATCTGGCCTTATTTTTTTCATTTTTAACATTTTGATATTTCTTTTTAAGAGAAATGATAAATAACGAGTAAATATATGACAAAAATTGTAGGCAAAATGATGTGTTATCTTTTAAGTGGATTGATAATTTAATAATAAAGATGGTCAGATTTTAAATTCACTTAAAGATGTCACATTATTTTCATATCATTCCTGTCATATATTTCTTGCGCTACTTGCCTCCTTATCATTTTATTTATTTATTCTAAGAACAAGAAGACTCAATTTATTTTTTTAATATTTTTTTTGAAAAATGTTACAAAAATTTCATTAATCTTTTCTTTTAAAATATTGCAGAAAAATGTGTTAAAACCCATAAAAAAACAAATCAATTTAAGTTATGATAAGTAATTTGTGATAAATTATTCAATAATTAATTAATTATTTGGCCATATATATTTCCACCAAGATTTAAAACAAACTTCCCTAAAATAGAATAAGAAATTGATTTGAAATTAATGATCTTGAACATTACAAGCTTAAGAATGACATAAAAATTGACCATTTTTAATTGGGTAGGGTTGAATTTGAATTATTTAAATAACCAAACCACTTAATATTCTTTCATTCTTTTTTTATTCATAATATTACTCAACTCATTAATTAAAATACTAAAATATTATATATTTTAAATTATTATTTTTTATTTTATTTATATATAAAAAACAATCTATCTTCTTTTTAAAATCATCAACAAATATCATTATTTTCTCCCTTTAAATTATTTCAATAATTCCAATAAAACCAAGCTATAGATGTATGGGTGTAATTCAAAAGTCATTGTCAAAATGTTAAAAATAATAATAATAATAATATTCATTCAACTTGTCTATAATAAGTGATGAGTAGTTTGTGGTGTCTTTCACTCATTACTATGTAAGTTACCTATCAACACCGATTCAAATGGAAATTTTGTTTTTATTTTTAGATCCAATTGATTGTTTATGAGCTATATATATAAATATAAGAAAGATATGGATAAATTGAAGATCTTAACTTTCATATGGATAAAAACAAGGATGCAAGCTAATTGATGGTTGATTGATTGTGATTGAATGAATGAATGAATGAATTCATTGATAGTCATAACTTATTAATGTGCCAAAAATAACAATGTCACTCAAATGGATAAGAGTTTGTTTGATTTAGTTTTTTTTGAAAAATATCTTGTTCCATAAAAGAGTAGGTTATTTGAGTTTGTAAGTAGTTTATTTATTAAAATATTTTTTTGTATTTAAAATAAAAATAAGGGTAATTTAGTTTAGAAAACAAGTGATTTTATGGTTATAATTATGTAATAGAAAGAATTTATAAAAAAAAAAAAAAAACTAAATAAAATCCTATGAAAATCTCAAATCAAACAATATATTTAGATATATTTGACAAAATGTTACACCTCTTTGATTTAGCCTTGTTTGGTTTGGGTTATTCATAAGATTTATTTGTTCAATAATTGTAACAACTTTTTTTTTGTTATTGTTACTACTTATTCTAAAAAAATAAGGGAATCAAAGTAACACTAAGTTTCCTTAAAATTTTCATGATCTTTTGAGTGGATGAGACTATTTAAATAATTCTCAAATATCTAATTGTTTTAAATAGTAAATCAAAATACATTAATAACAGTTTTTGACTAATTAAATCTTCAATTTGATGTTTTTTTTATTGAAATAATTTCAAAAACTCCTAATATGTTTGATACATTTAGTTTTTTATTCAAATAATCTTTTTTTAATAACTTAATTGGTTATATTAGGCTTAAATAACCAACAAATTTTGATTGAATGAAAAAAATAAAAATTCAAAAGAGCCCTCAAGCCAACTTTACACAATTTTTTGTTTTTAACTAAATTATACAAATTAATTCACCATGTAAAATTCTTACCCAACAAATTGAACTCTCGATATTCACTGAGAACACTTAAGTTGAAGTGGGTTATGATCACACTTAAGTAGTGTGATCATCTAATTTTCAATATGGTGCAATTGAGTTGATTCTTAATCCAACCCTTTTTCAATTGATCTCAAACAATCTTAAATTTCATGAATATGGATAAATGACTAAAATGAACACCATAGATTTACATGTCTTCTAACCAGACAGACAAGACATTAATATTAAATATCCCATGTTAAATAACATACTCCCTGGCATAAAATATAAGACTTGTTGGCTCGGAAATTTAGAGTAGATTTGCAATAAATATGAATGGGCCATAGAATTTGAACTTGTCTATCACTAATGAATATCATCATCATTAAATGGATTCGGCAAGGTGGTTGTTTTCCAGCTTTTTGAGTTACAAAAACAATTTTAAATATGTTTACTAAAAACGCTTTAAGTTGAAGTTGAGATAATTATAGTTTTCTTAATAGAATAAACTCGGATTTCAGAAAAGAAAAACTTAGTTTGTAAAAACCTAGCACATACCTGATACCTAATATGAATCAGTTTTCAGATGAAATAAAATATAATTTCCAAATATGATCATTCATTTATGACTCCCACCAATCAATTTGCTTATTAAGGGGCATTAGATGAAATAATAATCATGAAAAAACAGTTATATTGTTTCTACTTCTCCAATTCTAAATTAAAAATCTTATGATATAATTGAGAAAACACTAATAATATAAATTTGACTCATTTCTAACAATTCTGTTTGATATAAATTAAACGCATTTCACAGATTAGAGTCAATAGCATCCATATATGTATGTTGGGACAGAAGAATACATACTGGATTTCTAGAAGAAGCCATTGCTACAAAGCAATAAACCGCCAGAAACTATTCTGCTGCGTTCTCGCCATCTTTCAACCAAAACATCCTCTTCTTTCTTAAGCCGAAGATACTTGTCCATGTCGAATGTTGAATTCTTCGTGATGCTTCCAGGTTTTTCATCGATGAGATAATGAGTATTGATTACTGGACTCCAATTTCCAAGGCTACTAGTAGAATGGGATTGATGATCATCATGCCTCATAGTTGCTGCTTCCTGTAATAGGATTTCCATTACCAATAATATTCAGTAAAAATAAATGATGATTCAGATAACAAAAATGAACCTAAAGGTCCGGTTCTTAATAAAAAAAATTAAATGTGTGACACTAAATATGATCTCATCTAAATCCACACAGGATAGAAATGGTGTTTTGGAATGAAGCCTTAATGTTGTGTTTGATAACACAGCTTACCATTTAATCTAGTGTATTGTTTGATGTGGGTTATTTGAGATTAATTTCAAATAACCCATAACTCAATAAAATTCTACTCATCATTCAAACATTAACCAAAATGTCCTTCTCTTTTTTGATAAACAAATTAAAATTTTATATATTATGCCTCTAATGTCTTTTACCCCTAAAACCCCATGTCAAACAAGGATAAATGTAAATAATTACTTGGTTATTCAAATAACTCAAAATCAAACAAGGCCAAAATGATTAAGTGCTTATTTGAATTGTGTATATTTGATAACTGTTAAAATTACTAAGTTATTTAGATTCAACTCAAGTTAAGATAAGCTATGAATGACTTGACTTGATAATCTAGTAAAAGTGTCAAAAATCAAATTATGATAAAATGGTTAAATAGTCTCTAAGTACTTTCCCAATATTATCCTAAGATCAATTCACAGCAGCATAAGAATAAAGTTTAGTGAAAGGAAAGAATTTTCAAATGCTAAAAGAAGAGAAAATACCAAAGCTGTATCCCATGCCATGTTTATTGGAGCAATAGGAAGTTCTCTTTTATTCGTGCTCTTTTGGAAGGAACTATCATTACTAGTCTCCCATTGCAACCAAGGAAGAATAACACCATCCATTTCAACCGAAGCAGAATTGGCACTGGTTGGGCTTAGAAATGTTTCCCTTTCACCATAATGAAACCTAGCATCTCTACCCCGCATTGAAACATCTATAGCAGAACTTGTATCACTCCTTTCTCCATCTAAAGAAGATATATCTGTATCTTCAACATTAGAAAGGAATTCTTCAATATATTTCTCAGCATCATCAATTAATTCCTCAGACATCGCATTCCTATCGCCAGTTCTCTGCAATATGCCAAAAATAAAAAGACACTTAGTCTGTTAGAATCACAATGTTGGGTCATTGGGATAGAAAAGTTTCAGATCTGTTCCATAAGGGATACAAGATTTAGGGATACTGTAAATTCTGGAAAAACTCTGTTTCTTCAACAACAACAACAAAAAAAGGTTCCAGATCTGCACCTTTCTAGGTCGAGTTTTTTCTTGCAATGTAGAGTTCTTTGGATTTGTATGCAGTTCGTTAACTATTTCTGACAGCTCGAGGCCACGCTGTTCCTCCAATAGAATCTCTGCTAGAAGATCTTGCTTCCGTTTCTCTGACTATAATGCACAAGATTTAGAGAATAATTGACAGATTTTTTAGGTGAAGACGTACTGATCTAGAAAAAACAAACAAAACTAAAACACATGCAAGCACCATTGTTCAAATTTTAATTGTGCAATACCCCCATTCCTGCATGAGATCATCTGGCTTTAACAAGTTGTGAGCATAGATATTCATCTTAACCTCATCATATCAGTTGATCACAGGAATGTGCTTTGAATGGTTTCTACTTTTTTTCTGCCCGACTTAGGGCTTGTTTGATCGTAGGTTATTTGGGGAAAAAAACTTGTACGATGTATAAGTGAACTATTTGGATAAATAGCCAAAATACCTTGGTATTAAATATTTTTAAATGTTATGTGATCGAAGAAATGATGGTTGATTGGATAGTGAATTGTTTGGAAATAATCTGAAATAACCCACATCAAACAAGCTCTTAGACTATCTTAACAGCATAAATTATTTGCAGAAAAATATGTTAAATAATATACTACAAGAAGAAGCATCAAACATGAATATATAAAATCAATAGACTGTATGCTACCTGTTCCAATTTTGCAGAGTAATTCTTTCTGATAGAAGAGACAGCTTGAAGAACACCAGTCTCCTTTGATTGCATACTTCTACCACTTACTGAACTTTTTCTCACCATTGCCTGTAAGTTTGAAAGTGTTGAAAGTTAAGAAAGTAAGACAAAATAAATACGAAGCACAAAATGGAGTTAATAAAAGGTCGAAATTCAATAGATAAACAACTTGTTCAAGTTCTGTCTTGATCTCGTCAACAGCATTTCTAAGTTCCTTTCTCATCGTATCATACAACCCACAGCTCCCATCATCTCCAACTGGGTTGTCCACCTATAAAACAATAGTGCTAAACAGAATAAAGACTCGGAAGAAAAGATTTGCTAAAAACAATCAGACATTTTCCAACCTTTTTCTGAGCATAAACTGCTCGAATTGTTTTCTCAACAACTTTTTTTCTGCTGTAAGCATCCTTAGTTTCATCATCTGTTAAAGCAGAAGACTGGCTCTAATAACCAAAACAAACAGTTATTATGACATAACCTGTGAACATCTAGGTTTAAATAACAGAACAGTTTAGATTCTCACTGAGTAGTCATCATGGAATTTCGACAGATCTTTTTGACTCATAGACCTCCCAAGAAATCGCTGGTTGGGCGTTTTTGGTTTGTGTAACAAAGGCATCTGTGCAGTCCCTTTATTGAATTTCTTCAAGTTTTCATGTTTGTTAGAAAGATCTTTATCACTCTGTTGTATAAAAGAGGAAGTTTTAGGTCTAAATGCTTACACATAACAACACCATACAGAAAACTTATGCCAAATTTCATGATTTCAAGAGAAAACAACACATAGTTTCTTTGAACTCAGAGCTAACCAGATATATTTCCATCAAACTAAAGAGAGTAACCATCTAATGATACAAATCTCCAGTCTAAAACAAACCCACTAAAAACAAGGTCAAAAGATCGAAACATAAGATGTGAACCATACCTCAGAATCACTAATCGGATATCGAACAACTGAAACAGATCTCCTCCTTCTCGAACTTGCATCCGATGCCATCCTTCCTCCACCACCACCACCACCACCAGAAACAATGTTACTTTTTCCATCCCCATTTCGCTGTCTGGAAACCGACCTCCCTCTCCGTTGCTGAGAAAGATTAACAGAAGCCGGTGTACCCATTTCAGAAAAACGCCGATTAAGACGACCTCTATTACTCATCTGTTCATCCGCTTCATCCCTATGAGCAGAAAATTCAATAGCAAGATCATCAAGACTAATATCCGGAAACCCAGAACCTCTCGTCGTGTTTACAAAGCGCGACTTGGGTACTATCTCGTCGCCGCTGAAATCATGGTCAAGTTCGGGAGGACGACGGGAGAACTGACTGAGACTTCTGGACCTTCGATGGGTTCTGTTAGACGAAGCAGATTCTTCGACTGTCTGCTTTCCACCAATTGAAGTCCTTTTTGTCGTCGATCTGAAGGCTGATGTCGCCATTACAGAGGAGGAATAGAATGTCTATAAATTGGAACAATCCATGGAAATTATTGATCACGAAGAAGGGATTGATCAAAAGGGTTTGGCGGAATGATCGAAATTTTGAGGATTTTTTGAAAAGCCGACGACTTGTTGTCAGTAGGAGCGTTGAGAGCTGGCTACGGTACTGTCTTTCGATTTTCAACCTTAAATAAATCTTTCAAATGTTTTTAAATATTTTATTTTATTTTTTTACATAATATTATAATAATAATTATTATTATTATTATTATTATGTACAAATAATGCATTTATTGTACTAATGAAGATTAAATTTAAACTTATATGGAAAAGTTATTCAATATTTGGTAAATTGAATATTAGATCCAATTCAAATTCAAATTTTTAATCAAATCGAATTTAAATATGGTTTTTTATTTAATTTTCGAGTTGAATTTTTTATTATTTATTTTATTTATATATTTATTTAAATAAAAATATTAAAAAAATCGAATTCAATTTGATTTTATTAAAATTTATTTACATTCAGTTTTATTTTCGAATTAATTAAAAAAATTCGAAAAACTCATATAGACGAACTCTAAACACCCTTACAATTTGCAAACTACGTTCATTTTTTAATTTGGGTTTAATTGATTTAAATAAAATAATATTTAAAATATATTTTAATTATATATATTTGTAGTGATGTTTATTTTTTAAAAATTGATTTATTTAAATTTTAATTAGAAAAATATTATTATTTTCAATGAATGATTTAAAATGGACCAACTAATTACAGTTGTTGATGTGACAATATATAGATAAAATTTAAATAAAACAATCCCTTAATGTTTAAGGAATATGTATAATTAAATTAACATTTCTGTTCATAAAACTAATTAACTTGTATACCTATTTTGTAGCATAGCATTTAAGCAGTGTTTATTTCATAATTAATATATTCCAAAAGTAAATATTTGAATCAAATTCAAAATGCTTAAAAAAAACAACACAATATTGCTTAACCACTAAATATCAAATATTTAAACTGCATTTATTTCATGAAAATCATTAATATCTTTCCAATTCAAATATTTGAATAAAAAATTGAAATGAAAACAACAAAATAGTTATAACATCAGGGATGGAATTAGCTTACTAAATTCAAATAAAATTAAAGTAAACATAGTATATAAAACATAATAATATAAATTGTTTGTTTGTTACTAAACAGCTCATTAATATCTGCAAAACCAAAGACAGAGAGGCCAATTCCAAACATGGGAATTATTATTACAAACATTATAGATAGGCGACAGCTCTCGTCTTAGTCTTAGATTTTATTCTCGCGAATTCACACCACTAAAATCATACCAAACTCGGCTACAATCACACAAACATTACTGCTTAGCCATGTGGGATATCAGATCGACAACTCGGGTGCTGCCATTGGAAAAAAAAAAACATTTCAAGCAACAAACAACAACAATAAATCGAATTTTATTTTTTCTGAAATTTTTCTGTTACCTGTAGCCCCATTCATTGTCGTACCAAGCCACAAGCTTCACAAAATTATCATTCAAAGCTATTCCAGCCTTTGCATCAAAGATACTTGACCTGAAAATTTCATACAAGAATTTTAATCAATATATATACTATCCATGCTTATGCCAGCTCAACCGATGCCACACCAGCAGTCAATGCTGACTCAACCGCCACGTCAGAATCAAATATTAACAGTTAATATTGGGTTTGCTGACATGATGAATGCATCATCTGAGCTGGCACCATCTTATCATTATCAACTAAACCAGTAGAAAAAGAAAGGAAAGACACAACCCCATGTGGCTCATTTGAAATACTTTTTCGAGCTGAATCCAAGTCTGCGAGTCTAGGTTTCGCCCCGAGAAAATATCAACAAATTTATGAATATATGAATATGTACATCTAACTAAGTTATGCCCATAACATTATCTAATCTGTTTATAAGGAAATTTATCAAGTTTTCTCATCCAAACTCAAGCAAAAAAAACAGATCTTTTTTTTTATTATTATTAAAGAGAAAGTGGAATCTGATTCACTTTTAGAAGACACCAAAAGACATTCTATTTACCTATTGTCACCCACGAAATCAGTGGACACCACTTCATCTTCAGTATAACCCAAGATTCCTTTCAACGGTCCCTCAGATGCTTCCCTAAAAGAAACCCAAAAGCAAAATACATTAGAATAATTTGAAAAGCACTGCACTAAGAGCTGCTGTCTAGTGAAATATTCTTACTTAATAGCATTTTTGATATCTTCATAAGTAGCAGCTTTCTCTAGCCTCACAGTCAAGTCAACAACAGAGACATCGACAGTTGGAACACGAAAGGACATGCCGGTTAACTTCCCGTTTAGAGAAGGCAGCACTTTACCCACAGCCTAACTCCAACAATATTAAGTTAAGAGTATATAAAGCACAAATAGTATAACTTATTAAAACACGTACCTTTGCAGCTCCGGTGCTGCTGGGGATGATGTTGAAAGAAGCAGCCCTTCCACCTCTCCAGTCCTTGCTCGATGGTCCATCAACCGTTTTTTGTGTGGCTAATTAAAAAGTAAAAGAACCGCTCAAATACAATGTGAAAAGATAAAACAAATTTGAAGAAAAAACAATACTTAACAAGGAATTGCAGTTATCACCTGTGATGGAATGAACAGTGGTCATGAGACCTTCGACAATACCAAATTTGTCGTGAATAACCTACATTTAATTTTAAAAATGAAATAATGTAACAGTACTATATGTATAGGCAATTTAGAGAAAAATGAAAGATTGATCATACCTTAGCAAGAGGTGCAAGACAGTTGGTAGTGCAGCTAGCATTGGAAACAATATCAATATCTGGCTTGTACTCTTTCTCATTAACACCCATGACAAACATAGGGGCATCCTTACTAGGTGCTGAAATCACAACCTTCTTTGCACCACCCTGATATTGTGTGATAAATTTGATTCAACCAAAACAGTTATAATCATGTTGTGGCTACAATGATTTCTTTCAATTCAAAAGAGCAAGAAAAACAAATAGGAAAGGACCATGGCCGCCTTAACATAATCTCCAAAGAGTTACAAAAACATTCTGAAACTGAAAGGCCAAATCACATAAAAAATAACATATCTCAATCTTCCACCGCAATACCCTCATCTTAGGCCTTAATTGATGTGGGGTTATTTAAAAATCGTCTATGTTTTCTTCGAAAAAAATATTGTTTGATGGAAAAGTAAAGGCTTGTGTGATCTAGTTTATTTGACTATCCCATCATTTCTCCAATCAAATTATTCAAATAGTCCCTAAATCATCCTTATTTTATCTTTTATAATATTTAAATTCTAAGAATATTTTGGACATTTTACTCAAATAATCCAAATAAACCACTTTTTACATAAAAAAAAGTTTTATTCCAAATATCCTGGTTTATTAAAATAAAATAAAAACATAGATCACACAAGTCCAAAATTATTTTTCAAATGACCAAATATTATTAATTGTAAAGAATAAATTAGAGAATTACAGTATTTTTCAATTGATGATTTGAATGATCCGATAAAAGAAGTAATTGGTGATGAAATGTTCAATTATTTGGATTCCGTCCAAATAACCCACATCAAACCATCAAACAAGGGCTTAATTATTGCTAAGTGATATTGCTTTACATATGCTTACATTTTTACTATGTTTTTCTTTGTACACAAAATTAATAATGCATAAAACTTAAGAAAATACTGTCATCACAAAGTAAGTGAAACAACATATGTAAGTGCCTATATTGGCTGATAAAGTTAGATCTATCCCATTAAAAACCATCAAAATTAGATGGATGACACAATTTCATTTGTAACTTCCAAAAGAAATAGTTGTTGGATTATGATCTTAAATTATCCTTTTCATTCATATCATTGAATGCAGTAAGTTTTAGCATCCTAACTATTAGCACAGTCAAGTATAAGCAGATCTAGGGGTTAATTAGTTTTGATTATAGAAAACAAACCTTCAAATGTGCAGCAGCCTTATCCTTATCAGTGAATACACCAGTAGACTCAACAACATATTCAGCTCCAGACTCCCCCCATGGGATCTCTTCAGGATTCCTTTCAAAATACATGAATTTATTCATACAGTCAAAAACCCAGATCATATCTAGTTTTCCATCAAAATTACACCTTCATACCTGTTTCCAAATACAGATACTTCCTTATTACCAAAGATAAGGGTCTTGTCATCCTTCAGTTTCACATCAGTATGTTTCCAATGACCATGAACTGTATCATACTTAAACATATATATCTACACTCCCACAAATAACTCAAAATCAATCCTAAAAAATCAACAGATTTAATTTACCCTAAATGTGAATAAATCAATACCATATAGTCAGTAGAAATGAAGGGATCGTTAATCGCAACGAGTTCAACATCATCTCTCTGCAGAGCAACCCTGGTCACCAACCTTCCGATTCTTCCAAACCCATTGATTCCGATCTTGATCTTTCCTGAAAATCGAACAAATTGAAAAGTTTAGAAGTCGAATTTGTAAATATAAAACAAACCCATTATGAAAAAGCAATGATTTTTGTCATTTCATTACGTACCCATGATAGAAGAGTACAAAGAGAGACTGATGATGAGTATGGTGAAGAAGCTTGAGGAAGGAGACGACGTTCGTTTTACTATTTATATGGAAGATGGATCGTTGATCTTTATCGTTCGATTTAGTGATTAATGGTTGATTCATGAAGGGATTGATGATGGTGATTGCGATCATATTTTTTTCTTGAAATGCGATCACATTATCTATTCGTAAGGAAATGCTCAATCCGAGGATTATTCTAGATTTTAGTAGAAATAGATAATAACTATAAATCTATTTTTTTAATAAAATATAAACATAATTCTAATTTCATTTATTTATATATATTAAAAGTACCAAACAAACTAAACTCCAAGTTATAACTTTTTTTTTTAAACTATAATTTTAAGGTTTTTTTTATAAAAAAAATAAATAATTTATACTTTAACTTAAATATCTTTTAAGTGAAAATTAAACATGTGATATTTGGTTTGTTAGAAAGTACTATAACAATAAGGGACATATCTCAATTGAATTGAGTAAATGAGTCTCATTCATTATTATTTTTTGATGAACTATTTAGATCGAAAGAAATCGAAAGATGTTTAGTAATCGTGGTCGACTAATGTGTTTACTCCACAACGTTAATATTACGACGATAAATAAGAATGTCAATTTGAAACCGTCCCGCAGTAATCGAATTGAATTGTCCCGTTTGGGGCAATTTTCCCCCGGTTTGACCGGTAATTGACTGGGGATGGGATAGTATTTGGGTCCCAGCCTCACCCCGCCCAGATCTCACCTCAATTATGTCCCGAACACTATAAACACAATTAAATATATAAAATCACAAATATATATTTATTTATTTATTATATTTTATAAAAGTTTTAATTTTTTTTATAATAATATAAATTTTCAATATATCAAAATATCGTTTATATGATTTTATTATATATATTTCTTTTAGAGGATATGGTAAAAACGGTGTCCTGCGCGAGGATTCTATAAAACCGAACTTGGCGGGGATTGTAGTAAAATAACGTAAGAGGGTGGGATGATAAGTACATTCCCTGCCCCAAACCGCCTTATTGCCATCACTAATGATAAGGGAGGTCTCTTCTGAAAAATTGGTGGAGGCGGTCGGTAAACTCATTCATATTCTTGATTTTATGTTATGTTTATTCGTTGATAAACATTTTTTGTTTATGTTTTTATTATTACTCTTAAATCGTTAATTTTGAGTGTTTTGTGTGACAAGATGAACACTCTTATTTTTATGTTATTTTTATTTTTAGACTTAAACGATTATCATTTATATCATATTATATTACGGTATTGCCTTTTAAAAAAAAATAATTTAAAAGACGAAATATTTGTTAAGGTTCAAATTTGTTTCAACCCATCTCGAAAAATAAATTTATTTGGTTTCTCTCACAGTAGAAAAGATTCATGACTTCTTAATTTTTCTAATTTTTTTAATTTAGTTTATTATTTACTTTTCTAATTAAAAAATAATAAATTTTATATTTATTTATTTGTTTTATTTATAATTTTCTCTTAATTAATAATACACATTAATTTTATATTAATTTTTATTTTTTCTAAACTTGTCCAAACTTTAATGATTAGATACGTGTCTATCAACAACTACATGCATGAATGGGTTATGTCAACATTTATTATTAAAAAAATTAAAAAATATATATATATAAAGACCAGTATTAGTTAAATCTAGAAACTTACTTTTCAAAATCCACTTTCTAACAAATTAAAGGATTTTATTAATATTATAAATATGAAAAAGAAATGTGGATAGAAATGCATCTCAATAAAGTAAGAAGATATCGAAACTTTGATAAAGTTGGGTACATATTTGTTATACTTTGATTCCACTTGTATACTATAAAAAAGAAATAGTGGAATTTAAAAATAAAATGACCATCTAAATCTTTAATTAGAGCTTGTTTGATCTTGGGATTTTGTAGATTTTTTTTTCTAATTAATTTTTTCAAAGAAATCTTGTTATATCAAAAATGGGTTATTTAAATATTGTTTAAGATAAATTATTAAAATATTTTTTATATTTAAAATTTAAATTCAATAAAAATAAAGTAAATATATTTTAATACACATGAAATATAAATATGTGTATTATTTGAATGAAAATGAAACCTTTAGAAAAGACTCACTTTCCATTCACAAATTACTCGTGAGAAGTTTATTGATGGCAAAGTTGGACTTACTCTCCAATTTCCATCACCCATTTTTATTTTGGATATGTTTTTTTTTTAAATAATTTAGATAGTGAAAAAAATAATATTATATATATATATATTTTAATTTTTATGATTTTGATAAAGTTATTATTATTATTTATTTTTTTATAAAAAACTTAAAAAGTATTAATATATATATATAATTTAATTTAAAATAAAAGATATTTTAATTAATGAATTAAGTGATTAGAATAAAGTGAAATTATGTTTTATTTTTATTTGAGTTATAAATTAAACAATGTCCAATATAAATGAAAAAAATTCATCATTAAAATTAAAGATTTATTTTTACTAAATCTGACTAAAAGAAAAAGGTTATATTTTATAGATAAGTTCAATTATTCACAATTCTATTTTTTTTGTTGTAATGAATTTATGTTTATTTGTAGAATGTGTTTAAAATGTATATTTTTCATTTTTACTTATTATTTTTATATTATATACATAATTTCTATTTTGAGTTATTTAGCATATCTTTCATAACCATGATTCATTTTATAAGTCCCATATTGCTGTTTTGAGCTACTTCTTTAGTTAAAAATTTTTTGTTACAATAATTTTTTATTAAAAATACATAAATAATTTTTATATTGTTATAAATTTAGGGCGAATTTTTTATTTTTGATGAAAAATAGAATAAGAGAAAACAAACCCAAGTTTAAACTTTATTTCCATTTTGATTTTTCTTTTAAATGTTATAAGATTGTATTACTATAGTTTGTGTAACACAAAATTTAGTATATGTCAAGCTTGACAAGGTGACATGAACATTATTAATTAAATAATTTGACACCTAAATAATCAAAATAAAAACAATATTTTAATTAATATATAAATATCACTTACAAGCATTTTATTGGCGGTCTTATTCATAGAATTGATTCCACTTGTTGAGATGGTTTATGCCAATCATTAGCAAACAAACATGCCAATTTTATATTTCACAAGTCCCTCTCTCTCTAATCCTATTTCAAAAATATTTTAGAATTTTTTTACAATATACATTTTTTAATTTTAAAATATAATTTGATTCTAAAGAGTTAACTTTAATATAGTAATAACTTTTAAGAATTGAACCTATAATTGTAATATCAAAATTCAAACTAATTTTGAAAGAAATAATGACAAATTTTAAAAAACATTTAATTAGATTTATGGTTTTGAGTTTAGATTTGTATATCGTCGTCTTACAAACTTTGAAAACCATAAAAACTTAGTCAGATTCAAATCCAAGTGCACTTGAAAAATACGACAATAATAACATTCAATTGAGCTCGGAAAAGACTAAAAGAGTAAATAAATTTCAAGATAACAACGAAAACATTAAAAGATTGCGCACAAACAAATCCATATCTTCCTTCTCCATATTCACCCAAACCTCCACTCCCCCTTTAGACTTCGAATCCAATAGAAAGATTGAATCTTTAACATTCAACCCTACCGGGCTCGCCCAAATAGGTTTTCCCCACCCAAAATCAACCTCGTATAGAGGAAACTTGCACCAACTACTAAACCTTAAAACTCTCACATCTTTGTTCGACACAATCTCTCCAATCCTCCCCGCACTCTTCAAATTCACTTCCAAACCGTCCTTCCCTAATCGCGCCCCAATATACTCCCTGTCAATCTTCCCAATCGCCTCCTTCACCACCGCCACCGTCTCACGCAAACTTGCTTTCTCATCGTAAACCATAAAAGCCATCAACAACATGTTTCCGAAGACATCCTCAGGTGCCCTTGGGACCATCCTCCGTCTTATGTTAACCGCATGGAATGCCACCAACTTCCCCGACTCACGAGCCGCACATTTCCAAACAAGACCGGTTAAGGCCTCCACGGTTGTCATATATTCCAATCCCACCAAAGCTTTAAGTTTCGCAATCGAGGAAGCATCAAAGACGAAATTTCTAGTGACAATTCTGTCACTTTCATTAGAAGGTATAGTTCGTGGGATGACAATTCGGTTGGCCTTCCTCGGTGGGAAGAGTTCGGCCGAGATGAATCTTGGCAGAACAAAGCCGGTCGCCCATCCTCTAACAAAGGAGCATAGGGAATCCGCATCACCTACTATGTGAGATAAGCTAACTCCAATAGCTAAACCGCCGCATTCGAATAAGTTGACTTGAATTGATAATAGTTCTTCATAGTTGGAATTCTCATTTTTTACGACTAACTTTTTAAGTATATCAGGGCGTGGGTCTCCGGTTAAGTCAGAGATGTAACCGTGGACCCGCGTCTCGACATAATTCACGCCTTGATCGTGACAATCAATAGAGGATTCGCCGACTTTCAATCTACCTGCGAGCGGGTAAAAGAAATTGAGAGTATTTGATAGAGAAGTTTTTAAGAGTTTTGTGAGATTATTAGATGGATGGGGATCAAAAGAGGAGTAGAAGAGAAGAAGAGAGTAAAAAATGGGAGGATTAAGAAGATCCAAGAAACTAAGATTTAGGGTTCTTAAGGAAGATGGTGTGGGAGAGTTAGGTTTGATTAACTCTTTAGAGATTATGTCAATCTTCATATTCATAATAAATACTTCTACTTCTTTGTGTTATTATTGCCAAAGACTATATATATATATAGAGAAAAAAAGAAGAGATTATTGACATAAATATTAATAATTATTCTTACAAAAATAAAAATGATATAATGGTCAATCAACATGTCATTGATTAATGATGGCTTTTCAATCCTTAATTAAACAAAATAAACAATGATTATTTTCTGTCAGATAACTTGTTCATTTCTTAAGATGCCCTATCAACGGTCATATTTTATAATTAATATATGTGTTTTATTACAAATTATACTCTTGGACCCATTTGGAGATTTTTTTTTTTAAGATCCATCAATTATTGTTGTTTGATTTAGAATATAATAAATAATTGTTTGTTTAGTATGCAATAATGCAATATAAGTTAAAAACATATTTTATCCTTAAAATAATTATTGAAAATGATATTTTCTGTTATCTGATATTTAAAAAAATTATTGTTACTAAAAAGTCATAATCTAATTTTCTTAATATTGCATTTTAAATTAATATATAAAAGTTAATTATGTTATATTATTTGTTAGGATATATATTTATTTTAATTACTTTAAATATTATTATGATTGAATAGCAAAATAGTAATAATTAATAATAACAATATTTATTTTTATCTAATATTAATTATAAATATCATTTTATTAATAATAAAATTATAAATTTGAATAAAATTATATTATATATATTAAATAAATTTAAAATTTAAAATTTATTTCATTTTATTTATTATCTGGTAAATTATGAATATAATAATATTAATAAAGGGTTAATTGAAAATATAAATTAAGAAGTATATTTAAAAAAATATTATAAATAAAAACTTATTTAAGAAACAAAAATCACATTATAATTTAAAAAGTTAAATGTTGAATAGTCCATGAAGGTTTGGATATTAGACTACTTGATCCCTGAACCAAAATAATAGAACTCGTTAGTCCCTGCCGTCTAAAACGGTTAGTCAAAAACCTTTTGACTATTAAATAATGATCATTTTGCCCTTACTTTTTTTTAAATTAAAAACAAATTAAAACCTAACCTAAATCCAATCTAACCTAAATCCACAGTTAAAGAGATCTCCCGTCGAAGCCAGTCGAACCCCTTCTCCCAAATCGGGATTTGAAGACGAATCCACACTACAAGCGATTGACGACGACCTGGGCGACCTCGACTGGGCGATTGAGGCAAGCGAACGAGCGACTGAGGTGAGCGACGGAATCCATAGTGGTGCAGGCGGCGAGCAAATGAACACATGGACGAAATCGAACAAATAACGACGTGTTTTACCCCCAAGTCAGTAAAGTTCTTAGAGTTTACCCAGACGTTTACGATTGACTTGCAATGGAAAGAACGAAAGACGGTGGTATATAATGTCGATGGAGATAAAGTTAATTTACTGGATTTGCACAATTGGGCTTATCAGCGATTATTAGTAAGTTCTTCAACACTTATTCGGTTTATGTAAGTGGGTTGAAAATAATGACTGTGACCTACTAGATATATTATTCATTGCTGAGAGGGAAGAATTTCTGAAAATATTGGTAGAGGAAAAAGTGTTAGTTCTTTTATGTTACATTTCATGTGTTGACATTGAGGTCAATGAACAAACTGATGGTGATGTTGTTCAGGATGATGCAAATGTGGGGTTGGATGAGGCTGTTGGGCAGGTGGATGTTGAACTGGATGAGGATATTGGGCTGAAAGATGGTGTTGGGCTAGAAGATGTTGTTAGGCTGCAGGGTGGTGTTAGGATAGAAGAGGCTATTAGTGAGAAAACTGATAGTGAGGATGATGATGATTGTGAGGAAACTAATAGTGGTGATGTTGGGCTGGAAGAAGGGGCTGTCACTGATAGTGAGGATGATGATTACATCTTCGGGGAGGAAGATGTAGAAGAAGATCTAGATGAGGAGGATGACAAGTGGTCTGATATCAGTAGTGTGATTGAGTCATCAATGCAGGAGAAAGATCCGATTGAATTGCCAAAGAAGAGAAAAATGACTGATATGAATGGAGTTCCTTTTCATGTCAATGGTGATGAGGAAATTGAATTTGAAGTTAGACACATGTTTGATGGGCAAGAAGAATTTAAGGCTACTTTGAGGTATGTTGTCAACTTAGAAGGAGGTATGTTGCCAGCCCTTCTCTTACATGAACACATGGACGAATGAGAATGAGGTACATGCCAATGATTACATGAGCAAGTTAACTCCCCTAAGTTGCCTCCTTCTCATTTCTACAACCTCGTAGTGTTGCTCTCTTCCAGGAAGGTGCATCTTCTACACAATGAGGTACATGCTGTGATTTTTTTCTGAATTGTTGGGGGACTCTCTCCTTTCATTGGATAGAGCCTTCTGATACATTGTCTCCCACTTAACCATTAGTTTATGCCTTATCATGTCAAGGATATCAATGATGGGCCGGTCCCTGATCTTCAAAATTCAGTTGTTAAAAACCTCGCAGACATTATTGGTAAGCTCCATTGATTTAGCATGATGACCAAATGTATATCTGCACGAAAGGTAGACAAGCAAGTCAAGATCCATTCACACCAAATTGACAGCCTAAATTAACAGTTTACCTAGACCATTTGGTAGGTGGCGTCCTCAATAGCCATTCATCTGGTCCCATCATAACCCCTCCCACCTTTTTCTTCTCAATCCTCAGCAATTTGATATTAGTCATTGCCTTGTTGAAGTCTGTTCTTGTTGTCGCACGTGCTGTTGTCCAAAACAGATTTTTAAGATGCTTTCCAAGAAATAAAGTTGCCAAATTAGCTGATATATGCCTGCAACATCTCTTGTGGTTAGCTTGGGGAAAAACTTTCTCAACCATATTACCGAGGCCCTAACATATCAGAAAGATGAATTAAACATTATTGACAGGTCTAAATAAAATATGTTAGAGCCTTAAGTCCTTACCTTTTGACCGTCTGACATAATTATCAATGGTTTGCACCTCTGGTCCAAAGCAATGGTTTCGTGGAGTAACTCTAAGAACCAACCCCAATTGATCCAATTTTCAACATCCACAATAGCCCAAGCAAGAGGAAACATGTTGTTGTTCCCATCAAGTGCAACTGCAGCTAGCAAAGTCCCTCCAAACACCACCTTCTAGCCCAACAACATCTTCTAGCCCAACACCATCTTTCAGCCCAATATCCTCATCCAGTCCAACATCCACTTGCCCAACAGCCTCATCCAGCCCCACATTTGCATCATCCTGAACAGCATCACCATCAGTTTGTTCATTGGCCTCAATGTCAACAAATGAAATGTAACATAGAGGAACTAACACTTCTTCCTCTACCAATATTTTCAGAAATTCTTCCCTTTCAGCATTGAATAGTATATCTAGTAGGTCACAGTCACTATATATTTTCAACCCACTTACATAAACCGAATAAGTGTTGAAGAACTTACTAATAATCGCTGATAAGCCCGGTTGTGCAAATCCAGTAAGCTAACTTAATCTCCATCGACATCATATACCACCGTTTTCCGTTCTTTCCACTGCAACTCAATCGTAAACGTCTGGGTAAACTCTAAGAATTTAACTGCTTGGGGATAAAACACATCGTTATTTGTTCGATTTCGTCCATGTGTTCATTCGCTCGCCGCCTGCACCACTGTGGATTTCGTCGCTCACCTTAGTCGCTCGTTCGTTTGCCTTAGTTGCCCAGTCGAGGTCGCCCAGGTCGTCGTCAATCGCTTGCACTGTGAATTCGTCTTCAAATTCCGATTTGGGAGAAGAGGTTCGACTGGCTTCGACAGGAGATCTCTTCGACTGTAAATTTATGTTATATTAGATTTAGGTTAGGTTTTAATTTAATTTAATTTGTTTTTAATTTAAAAAAAGGTAAGGACAAAATAGTCATTAGACTAACAGTTTTGGACAGCAGGTACTAACGGGTTCTATTATTTTGGTTCAGAGACCAAGTAATCTAATATCCAAACTTTCAGGAAATATTTAGCATTTAACTCTAATTTAAATCATAAATCATGATATAAAAAATAATAAACCCATTAGAAACACTTTATGGATCTAAATTTCAATATTAATGTTAGCTTTTGAAAACTAAGTTATATATCTTAATGTAATTTATTCTGTATTCACATTAAAATTAGATAATTGAAAGAAAAAAGTATTTTTACAAAAGAAATTAAAAAAGTTCAATTAGAATCCACGTCGAAATGAGATGCTTACAATTATGTATATCCTCGTTTACATCAGAGTTTAGATGAAGATCGAGAAACAAAAATTGTTTACGAATAGGAAAAAAACAATTTTTCAGTTTCACGTTTTCCAATGAGGTCGGAATTGCTGAAACCAAGAAAAACCATGGCATTTTCAAATTCATAAAACAAACAGTCATCACTTAAACAAAGGCAAAGTGATGAGGGTACATACTTTCTTTATGATTTCGAAATGAGGAAGTAAATCAATCAACACAAATCTTACTTCTTTTCGGGTTGTGGACATGAATCAAACGCTAATGTATCATCTGGACTCGAACAGCTGCTGCCAGACGAACAGCTACTCTCGACCATCATTAAATCCTCAACGACCACCACGCTCCGAGATTGTTGACAACTCTTATTGTATCTGGCAAACATGTAAGCAATAGATGTCTTCTTGTTGTTCTCATTTGAGATGCCAGAGTTCGAATTAGTCAAACATGATGTACTTATATCAGATGTTACTATTTCCATTGATGTAATGGAACTCGATAACATGTTTGCAGGTATGGAACTGTCATCATTAGTTTCGTCTGTCACATGATCAGATGTTGAAGCTAGATCCCGTTTAGAGCCTTGCCTGAGTTTCAGAATTGTTGCTTCTGATATATGCGAGAAGAAAACACGTTATATAATGAACAAGATGGATGGAAACAATTCGAATTCATGCGCATATTGCAAATGAAATGATGTGTCTATCCTAAAGACAGTTATTCGCATATTGATGGAAGTGATGACAACTATAGCAATTCAAGACAAAGAAAATTTGGTTGTAAATTCAATTGAGCCTTGTTTTGGATAAATTCAAATAAACCAGCATCCCATCATTGATTACTTCTTCTATCAAAACATTAAAGCATTGAAATAGTGAAGATATTTGATCATTTGACACAAATAATACACATTTTCTTAAACAAACCCTTGGTTATTCATGTATGGTGATGAATATGATTCATCAAATCTAGAACATTAAATGAAATAAATATCTACAACTTGTGGTGAAAACATGGAATGAAATAGATTTGGTGATGGCTTCTATAGAAGGCATACTTATTAAAGGTTTCCAATTCAGTCTAATAGATACCTTGTAATAATCTAAACAAGTCTTATGCTATGAATTATGATTTCTACCCAAACCTACATCAAAAGCTACCCACTGTCTTTCAAAAATAAAGTACTTTTGAAGCAAGTTTTAAAATAAAGACTTGCAGCGGATATTCATTCATTGATGAACATCTATTCCAGTAATTTATCCAATTTGAAAGAAAAGACTGAGTCAATACACGAATTATCTAACCATGAAGAATTGCACTCTTACGGTCAGTCAAAGAACATGTTAAACATCATAGAATTGATTACTTATTGAGAATAAGATGATAAATCAATCAATCTGAAATAGAAGATGAGTCAATAGGCGAATTATCTAACCACAAAGAATTGCAACCCCTAAAGTCAGCTAAAGAACATGTTAAGCGTCATAGATGATTCCTTATTGAGAATTTAGATGATAAATCAATCCATCTGAAATAGAAGATGAGTCAATACACGAATTATCTAACCACGAAGAATTGGACATCTATGGTCAGTTAAAGAACATGTTAAGCATCATACACAATTCCTTATTGAGAATTTAGATGATAAATCAATCGATCTGAAATAGAAGATGAGTCAATAGGCGAATTATCTAAACACGATGAATTGAATCCTAAAGTCAGTTAAACACACATTTTAAGCATCATAGATGACAAAACAGAACGAGCTAACAAAACATCGTTTCTGAATCTATATGTCTACAAGATCATGAAGAAATATATGAATCTAGTCGAACAACTTGTGTTGAGAGCGCGGAAGAGAAAACAAAAGGTAGATCTGTTTACCGTAGACGGAGAGAGAATCGTCTTTGACTGACTTTGATGGTGCTCTTTCCAGCTCCAAACACTCCAGTGTGAACGAAGATGGTCTCACCCTTCCCAGCATCTTCTTCTTCTTCCTCTCTCTCTCCTTCGAGACATGAAAATGGAGATGGATTGCGCGGGAAGCTAAGTAGAAAAAGGAGCCAAATCTTAAAATATTTTTAAGATGGACTTAGTAAAGTTTGGGCCTCTAATGGGCCTCAGACTCCTCACTAGTTTATTATTTGTATTTTTTTATTTTAATCACTTTCTTTGAAAAATAAATATATATACTTTTAATCCTCTACATTATTATTTTTTATTTATTGGACCCATTTTATTTACTAATTAAAAAATTAGCAATTGGAATAATCGGTCTATGAATTCTGATCTGAAATGCTCTATTTTTTTGATTGATTGGAAGAAATATCTATTCATAATTATTCATAATGTCACGAGACTCATAAACACGAATATATAACATTATTAATATAAATTAGCATATACAGTTATACACCATGCAAGAGTAACGTGTAATAATATAAAACTGAGAAAAAAAATTATATTGCAAACGTGATGCAAATGTGATAGTATTTTTAATTTCCTTTCATATATATATATATAAATTAACACAACTCTTAATCCGTCAATTCGAACATTTTAAAATTTTAGTATCATTATATATATATTAGTTAGTTAAAAAATTAAACTTATATTATTAAAATGTTCCACGTTCATCAAATTTGATGTTGAATTCAAAATATAAAATTTTATTAGCCTAATTGTTAAAGGTTATACTTTTTTTTTTTTTTTGTTAAATTGCGAGTTCAAAACATATATTATCCATATAGTATTTTTAACTGTTTTAAGTTCATGGGCGGATCAACTCACAGTCCGACCCACGTATTCATTTACTCTCATATATATATTAAAATTAACCACAACTCTTGACCCGTCAATTCGGACATTTTAAAAATTAAGCATCATTATATATATAATATATATAAATTTATTTATATTTTTATGTTTAAAGTTAGCCTGACCCGTCCAAGTGAGGTGAGTTAGGAAGTACTTAACCCTCGCCTGAGTCTCCTAAAATCAAAAATAAAAAAATTTATACCAGAGTTGACCCAATTTTTGTAGGACAAAAATATTTAATTTAACCAATTAAAATATATTATTTTTGTTAATTTAAATACAAAATTATTTAATTTCATCCTAATATACAAGTTAAATAAAAAATAAAATTTGTCCCAAACTTTTACCTGTTATCATTAACTACATTTTCAACTTGATACGATGTATTTTAAGTGTGAATAGTAATAATATTTGGAACAACATATTTATTTATATAAAAAAGATGAATTATTTTTTTTTATAATAATATGAATTTTTAATATTTTTTTTAGAGTTGGATTCCATTTCTATTTTGAGTACGACTAATTCCAAATTTTTTTAATAATATGATTTTGATTTATCTTACTGAGCTACCATTATTAGACCAATTTTAAGAACAGTTTCAAGATCTAAATGAAAAAATAACATACACAATGAGATGCTTGAAAAAAAAATACAAATAAATTTGTTAACATTTTCTGTAAATTTAACTGAAATAGATAACAAGTAACATGTTTCCTTTGCTAACCCAACCAAAAACTTCATATGAAAACAACAAAGAAGAAAAACTCTTAGGAACAGTCAATTCCCATTTTGTGGGCAGTTAACAATGTCGGAAGAACGACACTTTTTCAGCCACAAAAAAGCTCGATTGTGTGTGTGTTGTGTGTGTCTTTTAACGCATCATTTCCCTCTAACAACAAGGCTGGGATCATTTTGGCGCATTTCTACTGAAACCCAACCAATCTCCCAATGGTTCTTTTAATCAAACCTCGTCTAATCGTTCTAGACTTTAAATCCTTCCCTGAAACAACAATACCACCCATGATCAAACACAAAAAAAAACGTTGTTTAAATACTGTCTTTACTCTTTAGAATCTTTACCATTTAGTCTACCGGCAAGATATAGAGCTTCTTCTGCAATCGGCCTCCATTGTTCTGCACACGAATAGTTCAATCCCATACCAACACTAAGTCCTCTCAACAAATGTACTGTCCGAAGAACTGAGAACAATTCCTCCGGAAAAGCCTGCACCCATTCCAATAATAATAAATTAAATTAATGTTGCATAAAAATTAATGTTTCTTATGCATTGATAGTGTTCTAAATCCGAAGAATATTGATCATGTGAGAAGAAAAAAGAAATTATGCTTTCAAGTTGTGTTCAACCTTTTGTTTGAAATCGTAGTTTCGATAGTTTTTGTTGTCTTTCTATAGAAAAAAAAAACGAGTTTATTCTCTAGAGAATGCTAACATGAACATAGGGCTTTCTTAGTGGGGATTGAACCCTAAACTACAAATGACCTATTTGGAAACACTTTTTCTGTTGTCATATAAGTTAGACACAGATTCAGAAACATACGGACCTTAACTCCGATTTTTTTAATGGAAGATCCTTCGGCGAAGGGCTGCAACATCGTAACTCCAGGAGGTAGCTTGGTATCGAACATTGTTTGCGCCAATTTAAACAACTCCTTTTGTTCATCTTCACACATTGTTAATGTACCTATTCCAAGTTCCCTAAATAAAATGAAAACCAAACGTTTATGCTTAAGACAACAAACACTTAATTGACGAAAATTTGTTTCCCAGAATTGGCTTATTAGACTTAACCTGAAACTGTCTGAAGCCTTTATCTGATCATTATCAGCCAAAGCAAGAACAAGATTAGCATATCCAAGTCTTAAATTTTCTGGAAGGTCTTTCACTTGTCCATAATCTAGCAAAGCCACCTGAAAACAAAGCAAAAATTAGAAAAAAACTAGGTTTGAGTACGTTTTTTTGTTGAACTAACTTGCCTGGGAGCCTTTACAGATTAGAATATTTCCAGGATGAGGATCTGCATGGAAGAAACCACTCTTCAGAATCATTTGCCCATATACAAGTGTCAAACTTTCAAGAATGTTCCTGCATACATAATTACACACAATTAATTTTTTTAAATGATTTCACCAATCAGAAAGTGATCGAAAACCCAATAAAAAAAGTGTACTGTTTTGCTGCTGTCGCGAGTTTGCCTTTGGGATCTATTCCTCTTCTAGCCATCTCATCTCCAAGCTTCAATATTGGTATGCCATCGATATATTCCATTACTAAAACCCTCCTATCAAGAAAATGTCAATAGGTATATAAAAATTTAAGAAAAAGCTAGCCGATACTACCTTGTGACAAGGTCTGGCAATACTCGGGGCACGAAAACAGGAGTTCTCTTGTTGTTCCGATGCAGAAAAGCTTTTATTTTTTGCATAGCATCAGCTTCCCTATTGAAATCAAATTCATACCCAATCTTGAACAAGTGGGAATGAAAAGAACACATTATGATTCAGAAAAAAAAAACAGATTTAAGTATATAAAGTAAAAAAATAACACCTGTGTTTCCATTTCCTTTGTTACAGAAAAGAGATCAAATTTGATATCTGTCTTCTGCATATATAGCGCGAAAGCTTGCAGATTGCGTATGTCTGTCATCATGATATCCTGAATTCCGGGATGCTGCACCTGTATTATCATAGATGTCGATTCACTTAACAAATCAACAAAAATTTTCAAAAATTTCAGACAGATGTCTTACCTTAACAACTATATCTTGTTTATCACCTCTAAGTCTTGCTCGGTGCACCTACAAATTTGGCGATTTCTCATTCGAACTACAAATTTACTAAAGAAAACACAGATTCCTAAGGGTATGAATGATCAATATAGAACAAAAACTCGTGTTTTAATGGCAGACCTGTGCAATTGAGGCAGAACCAAGAGGGATATCATCAAACCTTTCAAACAATTCATCAACACTTCGACCTAACTCCTTTTCAATCATAACTCGAACGATTTCAGGAGCAGTTGCTGGAGCTTGATCACACAGCGTGACTAGCTTTCTAACCCATGCAGCCGGAGCTAAGTCAGGCTTTCCAACAATTTGCGCAATCTAAAACCCAATCACAATCACTACAATAAATTGAATCTCAAACCCCATAAAGGAATACAGACAGATGACTATTCATACCTTGAGAAAGAACCCACCAAGATCATAACACAAATCATATATCTTATCAGCAGCAAGTTCATGTTGCCTCTCCCACATTAACTCTTGCCTTTTCACATCCTTCACAAAACTCACTCGAAGCTGAAACGCCTAATTCCCCAATCACCCAGATGCAGAAATGCAAAACCCATAAATAAAAATACATATATCGATGAAACCGATGAACCAACATGCAAGAGAGAAAAGGAAGAGACCTTGTAACCGGTATAGATATTGGTAGCTCGAACCCAGAACTGAAAAGAACGATGCCATGGTCTGAGATGGGTTGAAAGCTTCTCTTGAAATTCCTGGAAATCGAGTGGAGACATAGTTGTTGATAAACTTGTAAATCACAAACACTTCATCATCTAAGTTTGGAAATTGGAGGCGCATTAAACTGAAATAGAGATTTTTGTCTTGATGAGCTGTGGTTGTTAGTCAGTCAGAAGGGCCCAATATTCATTTGAGTGAACCTCGTTAGCTGGGTGAGGAATTTCGGAAATACCCACAATAGAAATAGAAGAAAGGTATCTTCTTTATCGATTAAAATCGTTTCACCATTTGTAGTCTAGCATGTATCAACTTGTGCATCAATTTTGTAAGGGTATTCCTATCGGGTTCTCTCTTTTTCTCTTAAACCACAAGCCTGATAATCCGCAGTGTCCCCACTTATATGATGAAGTGTTTCTTGTTAGATCTTATCCAACTTGTAACTTGTTTATTAAATAAAATAAGTTCAATCAGGCATTTTTTAAACTTAAAAAAAGTTAGCCTCATTTTTATTTTATTTTTTTAGGATATTTGAAAACTAATTATTTTGTCAAAATGGGGAGTGCATTTATTATCTCGTCCCGCTCGGTTTAGAAGATTCTCGGTGGTGGGCAACACCATTTTAGATCATATTTTCTTTGTTACAATTTTAACAACTGATTTTTCGTGAATTAAAGGGTTTTTATATCGAATTTAAAAGAATTGATCGTCAGAACACTAAATTGGTTGAAATCCGATAATTAGTCACATTAATATTTTATTTATTCATAAAAAAATCCGAAATCCCAATTTGCGTGTACTATATAGCCCAAATTTGATAATTCGACATTTCTATGTATAATATATTGTAATATTTTATTTATTTATTTATAAAAATAATTAACTTTTTTTTAGAATCAGTTTTAACCTTTGAAAAAACAATAACAAATAAACCTTGAAAATGGCATAGCTATAATAAATTTTGAATTTGTAAAAAATACTAGAAAAGACCAATTTGATAAAAATTACTCCAATAATATTATATTTTGCAAAAATTATGATAAATGAAATTGTATCATCTTTCTAAACAAATAATTTTATATAAAAATAACACAACCCACAATCATTTTATCCATTTTAACTAACTTTTACAACAAAGTAAAAATAAGTTCATTAAATATAAAAAAAAAAAACATGACAACTATATAAATATGAAGAGTCATTAGGTCTTTGAAAATGAGCTCACACAAATATTACCTCAAATTGAGATTTGATAATTAAACATAACATTCAGCTTGTGATCCATAAAATAATTAATCAACTTATACATTCTAAAATCTAACTATTTTTAACCAAACCATATATTAAGAAGAAGCCTCTAGCAATTTATCAAAAACAGGAAACAAAACTCTTTAGAATACAAGAGATTTGACCATGTAAGGGCCTTCAAGTTCATATCCCAACTTCCTATAGTAATGTCGAGTTCCTACGCCTGAAATGACGCCAATCTTCGTTGACCGATGTTCCATTCGAGCAATTCTCTCAGCTTCTTCCATTAGGAGGGTACCGTAGCCCTGCAAGAACAAACAAATCCATTTGTCTTTCCTTTCCTTCTTTGTTTGGATCTCTCTTTTGAGGAAATTTAATGATATTAATCATACCTGATGTTGCAATTTATCAGAATCACGGCCGTGAACTGGGACTGCTGTCCCATATACATGGAGCTCACGAACAATTGAACACTTTCCCATTAGTTCTGGACAGGTAACATTTTTGCCACATTTGCGCAATCTCAATAGCCCGACAAGAATATCCTGTCACACAAAAACATTATTGATTGAATTCAAACAAGCTAGTAGAAACAAGACAGCCCCAATGAATCGTCAGCTACAGATCTACTATATTCATTCTGTAGAGATGGTGAGGAAACTATTGTTCATCTTCTAATTGAATTTCCCTACACTCTTGCCATATGGAAGAATGCTCCAGGGGACATGCTGTCCTAAAGTTTGAATCTAGGTATGTATTGTCGCTAGGGTGGTTGGTCATTGCCTTCCATTTAGAGCTTGTTTGATGTGGGGTTATTTGATAAAAAAAATCTAGGTTTTGACAACAAAATCTTGCTTGATGAAAACGTGGGTTTTTTGGGTTAAATTGATAAAATATCTTTTGTATTTAAATTTAAATTTTATAAAGAATAGAGTAAGGTATTTTAATATTTTGGTTGATGAATTAAGTGATTTGACTGGGGATGTGATAAAGTTTTTCTTTTGAAATAACTAGAGAGAAAGTCGGGAGTCTTCATTAGAGTGAGAAGAAACGAAGAACGAATTTGGAAGGGAAATTGAGAATAATGTTGTTCATCCACCTTGATGGTGAGATGGCAATAGTTTGATGTTACCTATTTTCCCCTATTAATTTATTTTCTGTGTTATTTCACAAGAAGGAAATTGATGATCTGTTAAGGATGGAAAAAAATGAAACAAAATTTTCAAAACAAGTAGCCAACTGAGAGTTTCTATATATATACCTGGCGTGTATCTTCGTATGAAATGAAAGTTTCCCAGCCTTCATTTGCTGTGTAATCACGTCGAACAAGTTCAACTTCATCTGGCCTTATTTTGTTATGAATGTCCTGAAAAGACATAGATAATGCCTCATGTATTATAATAAACTCATCCAACTCTTTTTATGATGGAATCATTCTTTCAACAGTCATAATAAATTATCTTTTACCTGGATCCCAGCTTCCCTTGTCCTAACATCCCTGCATTTTAAGCCTAAGTCATCCATCCGAGCTAGAGCAAGTTCACGAAGATTCCCTTTCTCCACTCCTGAAGTAACGAGTGGCATAGGAATATCTCTCTGAACTCTATAAACACGTGTCCATGGTGGAACCATGGCTAGAAGCCTTGCCACAATGTCCACAAGTTGCTCAGGCGGATAATTTCTGTATCTGAAAAGCCAAAATCGAGAAGCAATTAACATTAGCATTTCACTCCACTTGTTATTTATGGTTCGTTTCTGCAACTCAAGATGAATTAGGCTGTTTCATGACACGGCTTATCACTTAATCCAAATGATTAAGTGCTTATTTGAATATTATCAGTTCCACGTTTTATCAAATCAACTTGCATATAAATTACTTAAAAAATTTAGATAATTTCATTTAGTATTCAACATTTAGCATTTCATTTTCAGTATCAAACGCAGTAGAACCAAATATTGACATGTGTATATATATATAGCTTCATGATTAAAGGAACGAAACAATATACATTCTAACTAAAGAAGGAAAACAATGAAGTGATGAACTGACACTATATACCTGCCAGTTTTCCATAGCTCATAGAGCCCAGTTCCACGAATCACAAGTGTAGGATAAATTTTAAGTCCGTCTGCTCTGAATGATGGACTTTCAAAGAATTCTTTAAAGCTCTCCAAGTCCCTTTCAATTCCAACATTTGGAAGATCAGGCATCATATGAGCAACAACCTGGAATCAAGCATGTAAAACTGTTAGCAAAACTGCAAGCATTCTATAGTTATTCCTTACACTCATAATAGTCATATAAATATTTCAAGAGGGAAAAGGGTCTAGCCCCATTTGGAAACACTTTTCATTTTTGTTTGTATATTTAGATCCAAATGCGGAAGAGTTTGGAAACTAAACTTATAAATAAACATATTCAAACATTTATTTGTCTTTATGTAGATCTAGATAGAGACCCAAATTCAAAAAGTGTTTCCAAATAGGGTCAATGTCTCCAATTATGTTTCACAAATGAGAATGAGATTTCTCTATAAACAAATATTTGAAGCCAATTTCATGGAACCAGTAAACTTTGAGGAACCATGTAAGAAATCAAAGTTCAAGCTTCCAAAACTAACTGGACAGGACTCAATTTGAAACAAAGTGGACTTAGGTTGACCAAAAAATTGTTTCCCTTTTCAGCAGTCTTTCATGAAAGAACTCTGTAAAATATACTATACCAATGATTCTAGCTAGGACCAACAAATTTAAAGGGTTATTCAGTTTAAACCTTGAAGCCAGCATCCTTCGCCAAACAGAAGCAATCAGCTACAGCAGCTACTGTATGACCTCTGTTGGTATCCCTAGCAACATCCTCATAAGTGCTTTGAACTCCAATTTCCAGTCTTGTGCAGCCATATGAAAGCATTTGTCTCAAATGTGGTCCAAGGCAATAGTCTGGTCTCCTGTTTTGTGATAAATAAAAAAAATATTACGTTGATCATGATGGAGAAAAAATCTTATGCCCAACGGAAAAAGAAAACAAAATCACTTTCAATTTAGTGATTATCCAATGAGATCACAATTGTTAAAAAAATCCGGTTTCTAAATAGGCTCGTTAAATCATCAAACTAACAACGTAGTTCTCCCAATTGTCTAGAATCAACTCATTAGAAAAGGGCAGCAAGCAAAACAAGACTTTATCTAAATATTTTGCAAAATCAGTAGAAAACCAATTTCAAAGCACAAAATGGCATAAACAAGCTACATTGATAAAAACACTTGAATTGAGAATCAACTCACTACAAAATTTCAGTCATTGTTTTCATAAAGAATACATTTAACAATATTTTAACGAAAAAATTAGCAAACTTACGTTTCAATAGTCATTCCAATACATTTTACAGCACTGTGCTCCGAGTAGGATACTGCTTCTTGAACATTAACAGATGTATGTCCCGATAATGCATCGTGAAGATTTCGAATAAAATAATCGCGATACTCTGATGGCAATGACATAAAAGTACCTCCCATCAAGATGAACTCAACCTAACAAGCAAATAACAATCATATTTATTTAACAATAGTTTTACAAAACATATGAACATCTATAGTGTTTAAACAAGGCCAACCTTATCTACACTATGACCTAATCGCTTCAGTTGATCTATCCTGCTTCTTGCTTGAACATAGGGATTATATCTACAATACATAAAGGACTGATTAATATACCTTTCGGCTGGTCTTCAAACTGAAATGTATATCTATAAATCCTTACCTTGCACGAATAGCGCGCATGCTGGTAGGTTCGTAACCTGTGTAAGACTGCGTACTGTATTCGAAATCCGAATCAGGTCCACCAGGACAATAGACGCAAATATTACCAGTAGTAGCGATATGAGGACAACGATGCGGCTTCGACATAACCGCTACCACGGCAATTCCTGAGGCAGTTCGTACAGGTTTTGCACGGAGCTTTGGGAGGAGAGATTCTCTTTCAGATTCAGGCAGAGCGGCTATCATCTCTACCAGTTTGGGAGCGCGAGACAGGCCGTATTTTCGGCAAGCTGCTGATTTGAGGGCGTTGAGATCGACGTTTTCGCCGGTGCGAGAGAGTTCAACCATATTGTTGACGATCTCAGCTATGGCTCGTACTCGAGCTTCTTCTTCGCTGAGACCGAGAGATACAACTCCTCCACGTCCTGGCTTAGGCATCCGCCTGGTCTCCGCCGTCGCTGTCGCCGCCATACGAAGGAATACGTTCTTTGCCCTTTTTCTGGAAGTGGAGGCGGTGAAATTCAGCGTCTTGAGCAGTTTTGAGATTTGAGAGAGAAATACAAAAGTGTTTGGTTTTAAGTTTCAACAATTGCTTTTTCTTATGAATAAATTAAAAAAAAAAAAATCAATTTTAATTATGGATGACAATAGGGCGGATTCAGGCGAATAATGCGATTACCATTCCCGCTTCATTTTATTTCGGGGATTTTTTTTACTACTTCGAAAATTCTGGCCGGCACCATTATACCATATTGAAAAATAAAAATGGAATAATATATTAAAAATAAATTATAATATTAAAAAAAATATACTTAAAACTCCTATCAAATATAATAATAAATAAATATATTAATGGTATTATATATTTAATTTTGTTTATTAATGTTAAGGGCATAAACAGGGTGAAATTGAGTAGGGATACAAATATTATCTCGGTGAGATTGAATAGGGACACAAATATTATCCCGGTCAACTACTAATCAAATTAGAGAAAAATGTCGATAACAGAACAATTCAGATTCAATACCGCGTGACGGACTAAAATTGGCACCCTAATTTTAATTAGGGGTGTTAATTTGGTTGGGTCGATGGGTTAAAGTAGGTGCATTACAAAAAAAATCCCAACTCGAACCCGACCCAAATTCGAACCAACCTGAACCCGAACCCAACTCAACCCAACCCTATTTTTTTCCAGATCCCGAACTTAAAAACGCCAATCCTAACCCAATATTTTTTTAATTGACTTGTGTGGAGATGACTGGTCGAATTATTTTTTACTGCCCTAACTTTAATGTTATAAAAAAATATCTCAAATAAAAATGAGTTTACTTAATTTAGTATTTCTATTTTATTTTATTATTAAAAAAAATATTTATGTCGTTACTATTAATTAAAAAATAACTGATACTACAAATCATTTTTGAAGAGAATAAAGTTCTCGTTGAATTAAAGTTTAGGGATATTAGTTTTCTAAACTTTTTTAAAACTAAAAGATAATAATAAAATAAGTAGTCATTTTTAACCTACTAAATTAAATTAATACTTGTTATAACTCTGAATTAAGTTGAAATGTGTATTGTATAATTAAGATTTGAATTGTAATTATGAAAAAATATTAAATAATAGATATTTGTTGGTATTTCTATATTTCTTTTTGTACTTAGAATATACATGAGTATTGAGCCTATTAAAATTAAAATTTAGTACATGGTTGTTGTGAAGCCTATGAGAATTGAGCTTATTTATTATAACAAACTTTTTATTTGTTAAAAATCAAAATCAATGACGATGGTTAAAAATATAAATAAAATTAATAGTTTAAACTAAAACTTTATAAAAAAAAAAAAAACATCTAAAATAATTTTATTAATTCCTAAATTTTATTGCATTTAGAGATGACAATGGATCAAGAGAGTATTTATCGTCCGACCTCATTTTATTTCGAGTTTCTATACTATTATCCCATTTTCATTTTATTTCGAAGGACACCGTCTATAGGGCAATTGGTAGGATATAACGAAAAATTATATTCATTCTTACTATATACCACCATTATTGAAAATTTCGATATATGAAAAAACACTTATACCGTATTGAACCTCGGTATGATACAAATAACATATCGATTATTAAATATTTGCGGTATTTCGAAATTTCGCACGATATCAAAAATAGTAAAGAGTAAAACGGTACAGAAATTATAAAAGTAAGATTAGCCACATAAATAAATAACTTTGAGTTTAAAAAAAATAATCACACATTAAATAGAGATATATTTTTTTTTAAATATGTGAATTTAATTTAAAAAATGAATATTAAAACTTATTTATTTATAATTTTAGTAGTCATTATCTATTTATAAGAATTATATATATTTATATTTATAAATATTATTTTGGTATTTCGATATATACTGATATACCTAAATTTGAAAAAATCGATATTTTATGATATAATATTTTTGATATACTAAAAATATCGATAAATTTTTCAATTGTAATCGTTTTTATTAAAGAAAATAAATATAAAATTATTTGAAGGAACTATATAATATATATGGTAATATATTACAATATATATATTATTATAAAAAATAATTTAAAAATTATTATAAAATATATTAGAATATTATATATTTAATTATATTTATTAATATTAATTAACGAAATTAAGAAATCACATATTGTTTACGAGAATTTAAATTTAAAAAGAGAGTAATTATAATTGTCATTATAATCAAACATGGTTCATAATTTGCATGCATTATTTAAATAACTTTATTTTGAAAAAACTAAATTATATGGTAAAAATATTAATAAAAAATAAAAATATTATTTTTCCAAAAATAGGTTTAAAAGATATTTATTTAAGTAATTGGTTGATAAAATTATTCATGATATTGGAAAAAATTTTGGTTATATAACACTCCATCTAGCAAGCCAAAGATTTTCTCCTTGTTCAAACAAGAAAAGCTCAAGGGTTACAAATAGTAAACTAGGGTTTTGAAAAGAAGAAGAAGAAGAAGAAAAGGTTAATGTCATCTCTGAATCATGTTATTTTCTTTGAATATTTTTACGTTTTAGAGCTGTTTGAAGAAAAGGGTCTTTCTCTCTGAATCATATTTACAGATGGGAAGAAGAACAATGAGTAGTAAACCATGTGAAGAATGCAATCAGAAATGTAAACTACATCAAGGAAACTCCCCAAATGTACCTGATATTATCTCCTTTTTCAAAGTGATGTTCGATACTGATTCCTCAAAAATTCTGGTAAGATTCTCTTACTTGTATTAGCTTAATCAGTTGTCTGATCTCATTCTGTCCATAGCTATTGAGTTAGAATTGGGTTTAACTTAATGGAAACAAATCATGAATTTGATAATGAATGTGAGTAGATAGAACCCTAGATGAGAAGAGATCATTATTGATTATTGTATAGAATCACAGGCTAAAATTGATTTGAAAACAAACAATTGACAATGATCTGTTGTTTTCTTCTCGTGTTTTCAGTTCCTGCCCCCTAAAGTTGCTAGAAAAGTCACGAACTTGGTTGATAAGGAAATTCAGCTTGAAGACGTCAACAAACAAATCTGTAAGGTGGTATTATCCATTGTTGATGGAAAATTGGCATTTCAAGAGGGATGGAATGATTTTTGGAAAAAACATAACCTGAAAATTGGCGATTTACTAGTTTTCAAGTTGAAACAGCCTTGTCGTTTCTTAATCAAAGTTTTCGATCAAAGTGGTTGTCCTAAACTTATCTTCTCAAAAAACGACTCTAATAAAAGGAAAAGACCTAACGATCCTCAAGCCCATACAAGTAGTGCTCCCTCGAAAAAGCGTAATTCAGCAATGGACGAAACCAATGTGAGTATCCCGGTTGATAAAAACACTGTTGCTGCTTCTGGAACTAAGTTATCAGATGACGTGATTTTTATGCTATATCGAGATGCTGCTGGACACAATGAAGATGTTGATCAAAGAATCTCCTTATTTGACTTATCGAGTTTCGAGCAACAGAAAAGTTCTACTGCAATTGAACAACAAGCTAAAAAAGATGCCACCACAGTTGTTGGGCCATGTAGTAAGCTATCTGTTGCTGTAAAGACTTCGAGACTTATTGACAATAATACTGATAAGGCAGCAATTCCCGCAAATGCGAATTATTCGAAAAAACTAGAGGAATGCAAAAAGACTCCTTCGAGTTAGTTTCTATCTTTTTTACTATTTCCTTAATTGAAATTTTTTCGTTATTCTCTTTTATGTTTATCTTCTTAGTTGACACTTTACGAGGCAATGCTTTGACTTCGAGACTTATTGGCGATAATACTAATAATGCAGCAATTCCCGCAAAGGCGAATTATTCAAAGAAGCTAGAGGAATCCAACAAGAAGCCTTCAAGTTCGAGTTAGTTTTTATCTTTTATATTATTTCCTTAATTGAAAGCTGTTCGGGATTCTTTTTTATGTTTATATACTTAGTTAACACTTTACAAGACAATGCTCTGACTTTGAGACTTATTGGCAATAATACTGATAAATCAGCATTTCCCGCAACTGCGAATAATTCAATAAAGCTAGAGGTATGCAACAAGACACCTTCGAGATCGAGTTAGTTTCTCTCCTCTTTTCTATAAGTTCCTTAATTGAAAGTTGGTTGGGATTCTCTTTTATGTTTATCTTCTTAGTTGACACTTTACGAGGCAATGCTCTGACTTCGAGACTTATTGGCAATAATAATGATAATGCAGCAATTCCCTCAAATAATTCGAAGAAGCTAGAGGAATGCAACAAGACGCCTTCAAGATCGAGTTAGTTTCTCCCCTCCTTTTTATAATCTCCTTAATTGAATTTTTTTCGAGATTTTCTTTTATGTTTATCTTCTTAGTTAACACTTGACAAGACAATGCTCTGACTTTGACACTTAATTGGTAATAATACTGATAAAACAGCAATTCCGAATAATTCAAAGAAGCTAGAGGAATGCAACAAGACGCCTTTGAAATCGAGTTAGTTTCTCTCCTCTTTTTTATAATTTCTTTAATTGAAATTTGTTCGTGATTCTCTTTTTTGTTTATCTTCTTAGCTGACACTTTACGAGGCAATGCTCAGACCCGCAAAGAAGATCCTGTTCAGGCAATTGACAATAATATTGTAACAGGTATGATCTAAGAGACTTTTTAGATAGTTTCATACTCTTTTTTTTGGTTATAATATTTGTTAATCTTAATAAATGCAGGGGAGGATAAAAATGAAGTTTTTAGGGTGCCAGTGAAAAGAGAACCCGAGGTTTCACTCTTGATCTTGAAATAGTTTTTTATCGTAAAAAAATCATACAATTTATGTTGTGGCTGCTGATGCAGAGTTCATCGAGGAGGCTGGAAGAACTTCCGATTCCTACCAAGGAGGAAGGGAAGCAGATTAAGCTGAGAGGATTCGATGGTAAACTATGGCCTGTGTTTTATACAAATACCAATACTATGGGAAATGGATGGAATGAATTTACGGAGGCAAATAACATCGGACCTAATGAATTTTGTGTTTTCAAATCCGATAGTAATCCCGATATCTATAGTTTGTGGCGCGGCGGTTTTACCATGTCGAAATGAATTATTAACTATTTTAACTGCATGGGATTTCTTTGGATTGTTTAAACTTTGTAATTTGTAAACTTATTTGCCTAAGACTATTTGGAGGTCACACTGTTTTTTGTTTTGGTTTTCAATCTCAAATTATTTTAAAAAATGTTATTTCAGTATGTATTTTAAGTAACAAGAGTTTTAGTTAAAGACTAAATAGTGTTAAAGTTAGGGTTATGTCTTTGTTGTGATTTATTTTGGCTTCTAAAATTAAAAGAAAAATGTTAAATTATTTGAAAGAAGTAAAATCTACTCCTTTCTTTTATATATTTAAGCATGTCTTAAAATGTTATTGTTCACAAAAATAAGATGTTCCTAGATTTTAGTTTTTAATTTTATAAGCAATACAAGGCTCATAGTGATATATTTTTCTTATTAACATGACATACATTATCAGTGGATATTAAAACTTGAATTTTTTTAAATGTATTAGGTAAAATATTTATATTTGATTATCAAATACATAATTAATGTGAGCTATCCTGATGAGTTATCATAAAATGTTGTATTAGAATTTAAAAACTACTATTATGATAAAGTTACTTTTCTTTTTTATTTCTTTTATGTTAAACTTATTTATTTTCTTAATAAATACTTTATCACTAAAGGAATATTTTAGTGAACATGTCACAATTTACTAAATTATTTTTTAATGTTTCACTTGTTTATACGGATCATTAAATAATACAAGGATTAGATAAGAATTGACAGCGTATTATAACCGGTTAACTATCCTTTACCGGATAAAAATTAGAATTAAATTTAGTGTAATTTTATAATTCTCTACTTATTTTAGGTCGTAATTTTAAAATTTATTTTTTATGTTTTTTTTTAAAAAACTTATTATTTTATTATTTAAAACACGATTAAAGTTTTTAATTAATAATTATTTTTTGAATTTAGGATTTTCAAATATCGAACCAATATCTTTTTATTTATTTTTAATTTAATAAGTTAAACATTTTTTTTAATATATATATATATATTTTTAATTTAAGAAATTAACATTTTAAACCGATATTTTGTTTTTGAATTTAAGAAATTAATTTCGAACCGATAATTATTTTTAGTCTATGAATTTAACATGTTGAACGATAATATTTTAATAAAAATCAAAACTTAAATTTTTTTTATTAACACTTTAATCATTCTAATTAAAACTAATGTTTTAATCAATTAGATAATATATATTAAAATTAATTTTATTATATATTTTTTCAAACATTATAATTATATAATTTTTAAAAACATAAAAATTGAATTATAATTTAATATCAATTCTCATAAAATTAAAATTATAATTTTATTGTCACTTATGTAAACAAACCTAAAACATTATAAAATATTGGGGGAGAAACAAAAGTTAATATTTTCTCATTTTCAATGCTTGCTTCATAAATAATAATAAATAAAGAAATAAAGAGATGTACTATAGGTTATGATAGAAAAAATATATATTTACAAACTATAAAAAATAATTTGTTCAAACCCAAATAAAATATTTCTAAACAAAGCCCTCTCATAAAATGTTTATATTATTACAAATAACTTTTATCCAATTGTGAATAAACACTACTTAATTATATCATCTCTATTGTCTCTAAATTATTTTCTTTAACCACATCCTTTCTAAAATTCATTCCCCACTTAATCAAACCCTCAAAATAATCATATAAACTAAGCACCACATACATCCCAATCCCACCTACTAAACCATTCGATATCGAAAAAGTCAACGGCATCAAAGTCATCGTCACAAAAGCCGGAACCGCCTCCCTTATATTCTCCCAATCAATATCTTTCACGACTCCTATCATCAAAATCCCAACAATAACCAACGAAGGCCCAACCGCCCAAGCCGGCACACTCGAAAACAATGGTATGAAAAACATTGACACAAAAAAATAAACCCCCACAAAAACAGCAGTTAAACCAGTCCTACCTCCCTCTCGAATCCCGCTCGACGACTCAACATAAGTCGCGATTGGCGAAACCCCCAAAGCGGACCCCACCACGGTGGCCCCCGCATCCACCATATACGCAAAATATTCGCCTTCAAAACTCCCATCTTCTTTTACAAGACCTGCGATCCCCGCCATTGTGTATAGAGTGCTCGTGGTGCCTAAAACGTCGACGTATAGCAAAGTCACGATAGCCACCCAAACACGACTCGTGTTAAAATTTGAGAAGCTTATCGCACCTGCGGTTGACTTTATCATTTTGAAATCCACAATCTTTTGAAAGTATTTGTAGTTCGAATCCCCAACTTGTGTGTTTGGAAAATACGTAAAGGAGGTGTCACGAAACCACGATGTTATTGTCACAAATAAAATACCATATATCATACTACCTTTAACGTTCTTGATTAACCCATGACAAATTATGACGAACCCGAATACTCCTAACCAGAACGTCGGGCTCGTCATCACGCCACTGGTACATATACCCGTGGCGGGATCTTTACTCGTACATGCCGCAATAGAAACCAACGTGGCCCGGTTGGGTCCCACAAGACCAACACCTTGACTCGATTGTAGGCCCACAAACGCAATAAAAAGCCCGATCCCCGCCGCACTAGCTAACCGAATATTTTTAGGTATTACACGAGCCAATTTGGAGCGGAGACCGAACACCGCGATAAGGAGAAACACCGAACCCTCCACTAATACGATCGCCATCGATGTTTTATAAGAGATGGGTCCGGACCCATGAAAACCGACGAGATTATAAGTTAAGTAAGCATTCTGACCCATGCCCGGAGCTAGACCTAGAGGTAAATTTGCGAAAATTCCCATGGAAATAGACCCGATCATTGAGGATAAAGCGGTTGCGACAATGAGATCGGTTTTGACTTTTGAGAGGCAGTTTTGGTAACCTGGATTAGGTTCCATGGTGCATTGGGGACTGGCCGGAGGAGAGCAGTCGGAGACGGAGCATGGGCCGCCGGAGTCGGTTAAGATGGTGGCGTTGACGGTTATGATGTAAGCCATGGTGAGGAATGTGGCGGTTGCAGCTCTTAGTTCTTGGGTGAAACATGTTTTTCTTTCTTGTAATTTGAAGAATTTGCCAATCTTGTTGTTTGATACTGTTTCATTCAATCTTTTCAACATTTTCTTCCATGAATCTGCCATATTTGAACATAAATCTCCAAATTCTCTCTAAAAACATGTCACATGTTTGATTTAAAGTAAGAATTTATGGGCACATGTCACATGTTTAAGATTATACTTTCTTCCCATTTAAACTATTTAAATAAGTTTGAAATTATATATTTTGAATATTATATTGTATTAACTTATAAAAACAAATTGTAACATGTTCATGACTATGACTTTGGGATCATGATAATTTTTTATTTTAATAATAACAAAATTTTGTAAATTAATTAATTCATAATAACAAAGTAAAAAGGATTATACTAAATTGATTAATTTCAAAATATATAGTAATTGCATGTGTTTTAATACCAAAAAAAAGTCAATAGTCCTAGCTTCAAATGATGGAACTATTATATCTACTTATTGTATAATTAAGATATTAAATATTTTAGATATATATTCTTAAAAAATGCTTAAATTGAAGGAAAAGTTACAAAAATAAATAGTAAACTTTCTGAAATTAGAAAATGCAACTAGTTAAGATAACTTATTTATTTATTGAATGATCTTTTTGATGATTTTGATGATTAGTTTTTTATAATTTAAATGTATTGATTAATCAAAGAAAATCTCTTGAAGGTTCGTTGACTATTTGATTCGAGGGAGGTAGAATATGGAAGAAACAACGTGCATAATGGGTATTGATTACACAATATCTATTTTTAATTGAAAAATGAACTAAAATAATTTATAATATTTAAAAAATATATAAATAACTATTTCAAGAATTAGAGTTGCAAAGGATATGGAAAAAAAAATTGGAGTGAAAATGCTAATATAAAGAAAAAATTATGGATAAAACAAGTGTATTAATGTGATTTTTTTTTTGATTTTTTTTAAAATTAAAAAAATAAATAATGAATTAAATTGACAAAAAAATATAAAATTAAGGGATTACATTGCATTGTTATAGAAAAAATATATATTTCCGGGTTGGGCTGAAGTGCAGCCGAGTATAAGAATGGCGATGTACCTGTATGTCGATACCCATGAGTACCCGATAGTCGGGGTCGGGGATGAAGAGCATACGAAACATTTTACTCGATACCCGATTATATTAATATAAAAATAATATTTTTTTATTAAAAATTAATATGACCTTTCAAAAATACCTTATCATTACAAATATCTTTATAAGGGAAATTTGATGGAATAACCCTCATAAGAGGGGAATTTCCACTTTTAACATGTGATTAATAAGTTTATCATTTTTGACCTTTTGCCAAGGCAAAAGGTCATTTTTACCCTTTATTAAAAAAAAAAAAAAAAAAAATTTAATTCAGTAGTGCGCATTTCAGTTACTGAAATGTCACTATCTTCACCCATTTCCCTCCTCTCCACCAACCGTCCTTTCCCCGTCCTTCCTTCATCATCATCAACGCTTCCTTCATCAAGGTTCTTCATCATCAAGCTTCCTTCATCATCAAGCTTCCTTCATCATCAACGGATCCTTCCTTCATCATCGACGATCGTCTTCAACATTCAGGTTAGACGTTCGTCCTTTTAGGGTTTTGTTGTTTAGAGTCTAGGATGTAGGTTAGGTCATGGAATAATGTTTTTAGAGCTTGGCTGATTTGTTTTACAGTGAAATATACATCCGACGAAGGTGACGAAGGCGACAGTGCATCTGTCGCAGACGACAGTGCATCTGTCGCAGGCGGGAAATGCATCTGTCGCAGGCGACAGTTCATCTGTCACATACGACAGATGCATTTCCCGCCTGCGACAGATGCACTGTCGTCTGCGACAGATGCACTGTCGCCTGCGACAGATGCATTTTCCTCCTTGCATTTTCCTCCCTGCATTTTCCTCCTTGCAATTATCACTGACTGGTCACTGTCACTGACTTCTTTGAATTTTTTTCAATTGCAGATCACATGAATGTTGGTGTTTTTCTACTCTTTGATGGAGACTGGAAAACTGATGATTGTGGGGTTAGTTCTTTTGTCTCAAGTTCGTGTCGTGGTGTGAATGTACCCCGAAATGCTACATATGAAGAGTTACCTTCAATTGTCTATAATGCTACATGTGTGGACAAACTAAGATATGACTTAGTGTTCAAGGTAAAGTATAATATGCTAATGATCAATTCTCCTCCTGCAACAATCATTGGAGATAGCGATGTGGCGTTCTATTTACAAGAACTCTCGTCTTCACTGCCCAATCATCGCGCCCCGCTATGTGTCTCCTTAGTAGAGAAGTCAATACCTTCAACTCAACAAAGTGAAAGACCAGAAAATGACATATTTGAGCAGCAAGATATCTTACCAAGGCATCGAGATGTGTTTGAGCAGCAAGATGTATTCCCAAGTCAACAAGATGTATTCCCAAGGCAACAAGATGTATCTGAGCAGCAGGATGTGTTTGAGCAGCAAGATGTATTCCCAAGTCAACAAGATGTATTCCTAAGGCAACAAGATGTATCTGAGCATGTGTTTGAGCAGCAGGATGTGTTTGAGCAGCGAGATATATTTGAGCAGCAAGATGTTTTTGAGCAGAGAGATGTATGTGAGGAGCAAAATGTTTTTGAGCCGGAAAATGTCTTCCCAAGTCAACCAAGCACTTCCCATGTTAGGAATACATTCAGCCATACTGAGGGAACCAAGCACTACTTCTCATATGAACCACTCGAGATCGAAACTCCTGCTCCATTAATTGAAAATTCATTGGAAGTGGGTACGTTCTTTGATAACAAAAAAGAAATACAATTGAGGTTGCATAGACATGCGATGTCTAATCACTTTGTCCTTAAAGTGGTGAAGTCAACAAAAAATCTTTGGTTTGTAAAATGCATGGCTGAGAACTGCAAATGGAAATTGCGTGCTATGAAAGGAAAATTCTCGGAGATGTTTGAGATCAGAAAATTTGTAAAAGAACACACATGCTCAATTTTGACGAGACAAGACAATGTGAGGCAAGCACCATCATGGGTAATTGCGGAGTGTATCAAACGTAAATACATGGACCATCACCATGACCACATGCCTAAAAAAATAATGGAAGACATGCATACAAGTTATGGGTTAACTTTGACATATAATAAAGCTTGGAGGTCAAGGGAAAAGGCCTTAATGGCGGTGCGAGGAACTGTGGAGGATTCCTATGGTGAATTGCCATCCTACCTGTTCATGTTGCAGAAGAAGAACCCAGGTACCATAACTGACATTCAGACGGATGAGGAAGGACACTTCAGGTATATGTTCATGTCTTTAGGAGTTTCAATTAGGGGTTTCATAGGATGTTGTCGTCCTGTATTGTGCATCGATGCCAGCTTCCTTAAGCATAAAGTTGGAGGTCAACTACTGGTTGCGATAGCATTGGATGCGAACGAGCAACTATATCCCGTTGCTTTTGGTGTCGTTGATTCAGAGAATAATAACTCTTGGACATATTTCATGCAACAACTAAGGTTGGCAATTAGATCAGTCCCGGATCTCGTCTTCATATCCGATAGACACCCAAGTATTGCCAACGCCTTGTCCGCGGTTTTTCCAGAAGCACATCACGGTGCATGCACATACCACATCAAAATGAATATAATGGCCAAATTTAAAACTGATAACTGTCATGTTGAGTTTGATTTGGCTTCTCGTGCATACACCGAGACCACGTTTCAGAAGCATTTTGACAAGATCAGAACTAAAGACCCTAGGATTGCTCAATATTTGGAACAAATTGGAGTGGAGAGATGGAGTCGTGCTTTTTTCCCCGGTTCGCGATACAATCAAATGACAAGTAATTACGCTGAGAGTTTTAATAGTCAGTGCAGAGAAGCTAGGAAATATCCCATAACAACATTAGCTGACTATTTAAGATTCACAATACAAGATTGGTTTTATCATAGAAGAGAAAAATCATCCAACCACAACGAACATTTATCTCCATATTATGAAAAGTTATTACGTGAGGAAGGTGAAAATGCTAGATTCTACAGCGTTTATCCACTTAATCGATTTCAGTTTCATGTGCATGACGGTGAATTTGATTTTCAAGTTGACTTCAAGGGTCGAACATGTACTTGTAGGGTATTTGATGTATCCGGTCTTCCTTGTACGCATGCCCTGGCTGCTGCCCGTTTCCGGAAATCGGTTCCATATGAGTTGTGCGCAAGGTTAGAGAATTTTTGTTCCATAAGTTATGTTCAATTTATGTTGTGTTGAATATATGTTATGTTGAATTTATGTTATCACTGTATAATTTTTCAGGTTTTACTCAACTGAATCGTGGTGCATGGCTTATGCGGAGACATGTTATCCAGTTTTTCAACATAATGAAGCTTGGGACATTCCCGAACATATCAAGAAACGAGTCTGCCTAAAACCCCCCGTGAAGATTAAGAAAGGACGACCAACAACAAAACGTAGATCATCACAAGGTGAGGTTCGTAAAAAACGGAGACGGTGCGGCTCATGTGGCGGTCTAGGTCATAACAGAGCAACATGCTCGGCAGTGATGCCTGCACCATCTACTGCAAGACCTTCACAATCAAGTGCCCAATCTACACAACCTTCACAATCAAGTGCCCAATCTTTGGCATGAAACTGTTTTAGGGTTTTGATCAAACCGTTTTTGTATGTACATCAAACTGTTTTAGGGTTTTGATCAAACTGTTTTTGGGGTAGGGTTTTGATCATCTGTTTTTGGGGTAGGGTTTTGATCATCTTCATATTTCATCTGTTTAAGTGTTGTCATCTGTTGTGTTGTCAAAGGGAAATAGCAGGATTGATTTCAGGAATGCAGGAATGCATCTGTCACAGGACAAATAGAAGTAGCAGGAATGCATCTGTCGCAGGCGACAGTGCATCTGTCGCAGACGACGATGCATCTGTCGCATGCGCCAGATGCATTTCCCGCCTGCGACAGATGCACTGTCGCCTGCGACAGATGCATTTTCTCCGCATATGTTTTGTGCTTAATTATATATATATATATACTATATTATATTTGAATTCAAAATAGCAAACTAAATTACATTCAAAAATAAATACATAAGGTTTACATTCAAAAATATACATAGCTAAATTATGTCCATTTTCTATGGGTCTATTATATGGTGGAACAACCTAACTGCCCATTTTTGTCTCCAAAAAACAATGTTCTCTGATGTCACAGCTGATATATATCCAATTTTGCAGTAAGGTACTCCAAATACATGATTGTAAAAAGACCACAGTCTCCACTCTTCGTGCACTTGGGGACTCTTGGGTGTGGTATTACAACATATGACATTCCTTCCAAACTGAACTTAGGATACTTGATCCTGTCAAACTCGGTCGTTCCAAATAGAAAGAGATATGGAATCATTTCACATAGTGGTTTCATGAACTTGTCATAGTGATTATTTTTGATAAATCCTTGTTCGCAGTCATAAACATTGATGCACCAATCTTGTAGTTGCACCTCACAAAGGACCCAATGCTTCATATTAAGATTCATAGGGAAATATATCTTATCTACAATCATCCAAGAAGTCATCAATTTTTCTTCATCACCCCTGAAATATTCCATCAAGTCATCGTCGAATGTGTATGTTTGTGGATTTTTGGAGAACTTTGAATAACGTAACGACAACCTCGTAGAGACATTACAGTCACATATTGAGAAATCCATCGGTTGATAAGTCTTGGGAAAATTGACAACTCTTTTTTTAAGAATGTAACATGATGCATCTATCTCCTGCGACAGATTCGAGAAAATGAAGTAAGCACAGAGCATCGAATGAATTAAGCACAGAACATGAAGAGAAATAGCAGGAAATGCATCTGTCGCAGGCGACAGTGCATCTGTCGCAGACGACGATGCATCTGTCGCATGCGCCAGATGCATTTCCCGCATGCGACAGATGCACTGTCGCCTGCGACAGATGCACTTCCTGCTATTTCTCTTTAACCTGCTGTTAATACAATACCCAAAAAACAGTTTCAACAACAAAAACTTACCTGATCATGTAGCCAATTCTGAGGCCTCAACATTCTGTTAAACAATTCTCGACCAGCATGGAAAAGAACCAGATTTATCTTGTCATCATCCTCCAGCTTCATCCATTGTTTCAAATCATCCAACAGTTCACTATCATAATCTAAAAGAGGATTTACAGTTACTGGATCAATGAGTTTAAAGGATTTTCCATTAGGATCTGTATAGTTCCCCAATTGTGTGGACCTCTTCTTTCTCCGAAAACTCTGTCCCTGAAATCTTGTTGGAGTCAATACCAATACATCATCATCCTTCTTCTTTCCCAACTCAGCCTCTTCATCATTCTTCTTTCCCATGTCATCCTCTTCATCATTCTTCTTTCCCATGTCAGCCTCTTCATTCATCTTCCTTTTTTGCCCAACCTATTTTTGGCCAAAACTACCTTCCTCTTCTTCTTCGTGGCCAATTCTTTCTTTCCCAACTCAGCATTCTTATCAACAACAGCTGCAGCCTCTTCATCTTTGTTTTCATTCTGCTCGGCTTCTTTGTTGATCTCCAAACCATCAACAACCTCTTCATCAACAGCCTCTTCAACTTTGTTTTCATTCTGCTCGGCTTCATTGTTGATCTCCAAACCATCAACAGCCTCTTCATCAACAGCCTCTTCAACTTTGTTTTCAGCCTCTTCAACTTTGTTTTCAGCCTCTTCAACTTTGTTTTCATTCTGCTCGGCTTCATTGTTGATCTCCAAACCATCAACAACCTCTTCATCAACAGCCTCTTCAACTTTGTTTTCAGCCTCTTCAACTTTGTTTTCATTCTGCTCGGCTTCATTGTTGATCTCCAAACCATCAACAGCCTCTTCATCATCAATTTCAACAACAGCAGTTTCAACAGCTTCTTTGTTCATCTCTAAACCATCAACAGTAGAAGCATCCTTGTTTTGATCATCATCAACAACAGCTTCTTTGTTGATCTCCAAACCATCAACAGCAGAAGAATCTTTGTCATCATCAACAACAGCAGCATTGTTTATCATCTCCAAACCATCAACAACAGCATCCTCCAACCCAACATCATCATTGGTTATCATCTCCAAACCATCAACAACAGCATCCTCCAACCCAACATCATTCATATCAGCAGCATCTTCTTTTTCATTCGGCAGATCATCAACATCATCATTCTCATCAGCAACATCTTTGTTGATTTCCAAATCCTTCTCCACATCATTCATATCAGTAGCAGCAACAGCATCCTCCAACCCAACATCATTCATATCAGCAACAGAAACATCATTCTTTTGTTGTTTTATTTCATCCAATAATTGGATTATGTGTTTGAACATAACCCGTTGATCCTCTTTCATTACCTTCATTTCAGTTTTCAGCTCCTTCACATCCCTTGTCAACTCCTTCACATCCTTTGTAAGCTCATCAAACTTGTCATCATTCTGGGCTTTAGTCACCGGATTGTCAAACTTGTCTTGCCTAGTAGGAGAACTGTCTTCTTTCTTTTGAGGACTCGTTGCTGAAGGGACATGGGTTGATTCACGAGTAGTAGACCGAGAGCTGTCTTCGCTAGATTCATCACTAGACTCGATCATCTTAATTGCTGTCCTTTTAATTGTTCTCCTCTTGGGCGTTTGTTTGGGAATACCATCTTCATTCTTTCTTTTCCTACCATCCACCTCAAATAAATCATCATAAATGTAATCTCCCATTTCTTCAAAGTCATCCCCACAGTAGTTCCTCTTCTCTTCCTCAGACTCATGAATCTTGTTAAAGACATTGCATTTGAAAAGGGCATTGAATACCTCTTGGCTAGTGTTGGTGTTGCTTCTGGAGGCTGTAAAAAGTAATATCCTTGGGCATGTATGTTTTTCCTCGATCATATCCGCAAATTTGGGGACAAATGTAGACACAACCAAATATGTCCAAACTTGGAAGGCTATGGCGAAGCCACTAATAGTATAAGCAACATCACAGTTCCCCTTGCAAGTTTCCTTCTTCTCCACATATAGCTGCCGAAGATGTTTCATGTCCTTGTCAATACCCTTCAAAGTTGAATTGAATGACACCTTTCCCCATGGAAATTGAAGGAACATTTCCATATCCTCCACCATGCTGAAGATCTTCAAACATACCCTCTTCCTATTATCAGATCCAAAGAGACACTGGTAGATAAGGTTGATGAGCCCAAGCTTCCATGCATCTTCCTTCTCAGAGCAGTTGAGGAAAACACTTTGAACTTCTGTCACTTTAACAACTGTTTTGCCACCAAAGTATTTATGGACTAGGGTGGACATTCTTCAGCGTTCCAGTTTTCAATGACAGGAAATCTTCCAAAATTTAGGCCTGTTACCAAGGCATATTCCTTCATGCCCCAGTAAAGCTGCTGACCATTGACTAAGAAACTTATTCCCTTCGAATTGGAGCTGCTTTTCCTGATCAACATCTGGTGGATTATTGTTCCTGAGAAAATGACAGTCGGGGCTTTCAATAGATACTGAAATTGACTCTTCATAGCCCTTTCCATAAGACCAAAGTGATTAAACTTGTCCTTGGTCTTTAACAAGCAGGTGCAAGTAGATTTCCATGAAACACGTCGAGGAAAGTTCTCAATTACAGTTTTGTTTTTGCATTTGGTTGGTGCCATCTGCAAAAAATCAATAAGTCAAAATAATGAAAGTAAATACCACTAATTTAAAGGAAATATGACATTTTTTGTAGGCGACAGTGCATCTGTCGCAGACGACAGTGCATCTGTCGCAGACGACAGTGCATCTGTCGCAGGCGAATAGTATATTCTGCGACAGATGCACTGTCGTCTGCGACAGATGCACTGTCGTCTGCGACAGATGCACTGTCGTCTGCGACAGATGCACTGTCGCCTGCGAAAATGCATCGTCGCCATCGACAATAAACCCAAAACCCTGCAACAGCCTTCGACAGAAGCATTTTAAACCCAAAACTAAACCTAAACAATAAACACTACCTAAACCTAAACACATACCTAAACCTAAACAATACCCTAAACCATTCCTCCATTATAGCATGCATGGATATAAAACGGAGAACTAGGATAGAAACGGATAGAAACGGGGAAGATAAACTCACCTTCGACGTTCTGGAGTTGAGATTCTCGTCGGGGGCTCTTGTTTGTCGTCGGAGCTCGTCGGGGTTCGAGGGAGGGTTCGAGGGAGAGGACGTCGTCGATGTTTCGGGGGCTCTTCGGCGTCGTCGTCGTCTTCGGGGTTGATCAGTCGTCTTCGGGAAGTTGGAAACGAGAGAGAGGGAGTGAAAGGAGAACTGGGGAAAGGAAGACGGGGGAGAATGAAAATCAATTTTTTTTTTTTTTTAATAAAGGGTAAAACTGACCTTTTGCCTTGGCAAAAGGTCAAAAATGATAAACTTATTAATCACCTGTTAAAAGTGGAAATTCCCCTCTTATGAGGGTTATTCCATCAAATTTCCCCTTTATAAATACAACATTTATTTTACTCTTATTCACACCTTATTAAAACTTTATATTTTTTATATTCTCAAAAAAGTTATTTCTCTCTTCATTTTCAGATTTTTTAATAACAAAATATTATTTATTTCTTTTCAATCTTTCATTTAACTTTTCTTCACTTTAGAGTTGGGCATAGTACATTAACATTCGTATTCGACACAGATAAGTCGTGTTAGAATCTTAATCGTATCGTGTTGTGTCGTGTCTCAATCTTATCTGTATTGTATCATGATTTAACCCACTCAAAATATTATGATTCACGAACTTTTTCGTGTCGTGTTATTAGTGTCTACGAGTTTATTCGTATTTAAATTCGTGTTTCGTGTTATTCCCACTAAATTTTGTCATCGTGTTAACACAATCGTGTTAACACAATCGTGTCTTGACCCACTCATGTTAATTAATTATTTATATATATTAAATTATATTGTTAGTAAAAATTATAAATTATGATTATTAATTTATTTTAGTTTAGAAAATTTAAATTAATTTAATAAATTTAATACATTAAATTTATTTAAAAAGTTATTTAATAGGTTAAATGTGTAAATATAAATTTTAACATATAGTTTCATAAATAATAATTTGAATGTCAATTACTTAAAATGTGTTTTAAAATATACGAATAATTATTCAAATAAAATTAGTTAAATTTGTTTTTATAAAGTTATTAGTTTATTTAAAAATATATATACTAAGTTAGTTAAATATGATAAATATAAAATTTTATAATTTTTTAAATATTATGTAAGAATTTATGATATTTATTATTATAATTAAAAGTACGGGAGATTTTGTACTATAAAATAATGTTTCTTTTTTAAAATATTTTATTATTTTTAAAATTTTAGAGTAGTTTAAATTTTTTTTAAGATAATTTAGTGATATACAAATATTAATCAATTATGAAAAATTATTAGAATTGATATATTATTAATATTTTATTTAATATAATTAAAAGTAGTTTGAGATTTTTTAAATTAATATATATTTTACTATTGTCTTTTTTTGAATTAATATTAATTTTATAAATTATATTTTTATTTAATTAATAAAATTAATTTAATCTTTTTATTTTATAAATTATTAATTTTTGTTAGGTAAATTTCTTATAAACATGTAAATTTTTTGAGTGATTTAAATTTTTTAAAATGATATGATGGCAAACAATTAAATATGTGATCAATTATTAGGAGATTAAGAGACGTGACAATTTGATAATATTAATGTAAAAGTGGGTAGTTAGAGTAAGAAAATAGGAAAAGTGGGTAGAAATTATACATATATATTATTATATTAATAAATTAAAATTATTATCATAATTTTATTATTTAATATATTAACAATAATTTAAATTAAAAAATTAATAAGTAATTAATAAAATTAATATCGAAAGAGAATTATTAATAGACTCACATTTTTATTCATATAATTCATTTATTTATATTTATATTTTATTTTGATTTATATTATTTAAATTAATATTTTTATGTGTTTTAGTATGTTTAATTTTAATTATAAATATTCCATTTATGAAATCAAATAATTTATTAATTGAATAAAAATGTAATAGGTTTAGAGAAGGTTAATGTGAGTAGCTTTATGTCATGTGATTAATTGTGTTTATGTAGTTTTGTGTATATACTCGTGCTCGTGTCGTGTCTATACTTGTGTTGTGACGTCTATACTTGTGTTGTGTCCGCATCGACTCGTATCCGTGTTACGATCGTATAAACTCATAATCGTATCGTGATCGTGTTATCTTGTGCTTGTATCGTGTTAACCCAAGACCCGAGTGAGATATTATTATATCGTGTCGTTCCGTAAAAATATCGCGTTGGATCTTGTCGGTTGGTATTTATTCAACCCATTGTCCAGCTCTAGTCGTAGCCTATAGGGAGGTTGTCCTCTTCTCCAAAGGTAAAAATTTCCCTTTTTTTCCTCTTATATTGTGATCATCACGACGCGAGAATAGGCTTAGATGTTGGCACTGTGATATGCCAGTCTATTTCGGGATCTTCGTCTAGATCAATCTAATTATTTTTGCCTTTCTCATCCCATTAATTTTCCTTTTAGTTTTTACACGACTCTCCTGTAAATGTTTCATTCTCCCTCTTCACGTGGTATATCCGAGAAATTGTCATCGTTTTTTTTAGGTCACCCATAATTTTAAATTTTTCCAAAAAGGCTTCAATAAGATCTTGAAAAAGTAAACTTAGACTCCCAAAACCAAGTTTTAACAGTTGGGCTTAAATATAAAAGAAATTGGTGCAATAATGTTGGTCCGCTTAGCTTTTATGGGACATAATTCTAAAGAAATTATGTAAGTGGTGCTTGGCACTGTTAGGTTGACAATAGAGACTAATAATTGAAGTTTGGAAATCCGAAAGGTAATCTACATCGCACATCTTCGTATATTTCTTTTTCTAAATTTCTAATTGGGGAAGAAAACAAAGTTGGACATCATGCATAAACGTTCGTATTCGACTCGGACAAATCGTGTTAGACTCTTAATCGTGTCGTGTATCAATTTTATGCATATCGTATCGTGTCTTGATCCACTCAAAATATTATGATTCACGAACTCTTTCGTGTCGTGTTATGCATGTCCACGAGTTTATTCGTATCGTGCTAACTCGTGTTCAAATTCGTGTTTAGTGTTATTTTGACAAGATTTTGTTATCGTGTCAACACAACCGTGTCTTGACACACTCATGTTAATTAATTAATTATTTATATATATTAAATTATATTGTTAGTAAAAATTATAAAATATAGTTATTTATTTATTTTAATTTAATAAATTTAAATTAATTTATTAAATTAAATTTATTTAAAAAGTTATTTAATAGGTAAAATGTGTAAATATAAATTTTAACATATAGTTTCATAAATAATAATTTGAATGTCAATTATTTAAAATGTGTTTTAAAATTATGCAAATAATTATTTAAATTAAATTAGTTAAATTTGTTGTTATAAAGTTATTAATTTATTTAAAAAATAATAATATATTAAGTTAGTTAAATATGTTAAATGTGAAATTTTATAATTTTTAAAATATTATATAAGAATTTATACCTAATTATTTAATTAGGTATATGATATTTTTTATTATATATAATTAAAAGTAGTGGAGAAATTTTATGATAAAATATATATATATATTTTAAAATATTTTTTAAACTTTTAAAATTTCAAAGTATTTTTTTTAAATGATTTAATGATATACAAATATGTAATCAATTATTACTCAAGTAGTGGATACTATTTTTTTTAGAAAAAATTATTGAGATTGATATATTATTAATTTTTTATTTAATAAAATTAGAAATAGTTTGAGATTTTTTAGGTGATAATATACTTTTATAACTATTAACTGTATTTTTTTGAATTAATATTAATATTAATTTTATAAATTAAATTTTTATTTAATTAATAAAATTAATTTAATTTTTTTATTTTATAAATTATTTTTTTTATTAGGTAAAATTTTATTATTAACTTGTAGAATTTTGGAGTAATTTAAGATTTTTTAAAATGATACAATGTTAAAAATATGTAATCAAGAGATAAGAATATAATGTTAATGTAAAAGTGAGTAGTTTCAGTTAAAAAAAATAGGGAAAAAAAAAGTAGAAAAATGGATAAAATTATAAATATATATTACTATATTATTAAAATTAAAATTATTATCATATATTTATTATTTAATGTATTAATAATAATTAAAATTATAAATAATTAAAAAAAGTAATAAAAGTAATATTGAAGAAAAATATTAATAAACTCACAACTCTATTCATATTATTCATTTACTTTTATTTTTTTAATTTATATTATTTAAGTTAATATTTTATTTTAAAATTATATTTTAGTATGTTTAATTTTAATTATAAATATTAAATTTATGAAATTAAATAATTAAATAATTGAATAAAATTTTAATAGGTTTAGAGAAGGTTAATGTCAGTAACTTAGGTCATGTGACTAATTGTGTTTATGTCGTTTCATGTGTATACTTGTGCTCGTGTTGTGTCTATACTATTGTCGTGTCCGTGTCGACTCGTAACCGTGTTACGATCGTATAAACTCATAATCGTGTCGTCTCATACTTGTATCGTATCAACCTAAAAACCAAGTGAGATAATATCGTATTGTTTCGTACAAATATCGTGTTGGATTATGTCAGTTCGTATTTATCTAACCCAATGCCCAACTCTACTTCACTCTAATAACAACAATAGTTGTTATATTTTTTAAAATCTATAAAATAAAGGGCAAATTACCTGGGCGGCCCTCGAACTATCTCGATCGCTCACTTTTGGCCCTCAAATTAATTTTTGAAACAAATCGCCCCTTCAACTTTTATAAAGGTCATCAATGGCCCTTCCGTCAACTTTTTAGTTAAACTTAACGGTTTAAGTTTAAAATATTATTTTTTTATATATTATCTTTAAACTTATATTTTATATTTATATATATAATTATTAAATCGCTTATATATAATATTATATATATATTATTAAATTTTATATAATTATTAAATCTTTTATATAATAAATAAATAATATATATTATTTATTTTTATCAATATATATAATTTATATATATATATTATTTTTAACTAATTTATATATAATATTTATATAATATATATATTTTAAAATAATTTAAGTGTTAAAATTATTTTAGTAGTATTATTTTAATATAATAACACAACCATAATATTAAAAAAAAACTATATATTTTAAAAGTTAATGTACATTTTTTTATTTTATTTTTTTTTTTATTAATTTTTTTTTTTTTAAAGAATGACAAATTTATTTATAAAGTTAAATAAAGATGTCAAATTTATTTATTAAGTTGCAAAATTTTATTTATGTATATAAATTTGTCAAAAAGTGTCAAATTTATTAAACTTAACAGAAATCGTTAAGGTGTTAAAATTCATTCGGTTGTTTCCTCCAAACTGGTTCCACCCCTCTTTCATTTCATTCAATCCATCTGCATAAAAAGTCTACTGATATACGGCCTCTTTCATTTCATTTAACAAATATCCTTCTAATACTTTTAGTACTGATCTACGACCTCTTTCATTTCATTTAATAAATATCCTTCTAATACTTTGAGTACATATCCCCAATCACTTCTCAAAGTCTCTCTCATCTCCGCAGTTCTTATTCAGTTCATCTATTCATTGATGTTTTCTTCTACGACCATTTCGGCCAAACCCGTGAATCTGATTCAGACTCCGTTTCCAAATTAAAGAAAACAGTCTCTTTCTTTGCCAGCATGATTGAGATCCAAAACCCAATCGTTCGTGAAGCCATCGCGTCCGAGGCCATCCGACAACCCGATTCGAGAAAGTTTGTCGGGATCCTCGTCAATATGTTCTGTGTTTCTTTGGTTCATGTGAAAAAAAAGTTTGATGTTCCTAGTTATATCTAAATCCCTTGCGGCACCTCTTCCCTTAGTTTGATGGACTATATAAATTCCTTAAGAGACTAATAGGATAAAGATAATATGAATTTATGAGCATTGATGCCGTTCTAGATATTCGTTAAATGAAATGAAAGAGGCTGTAGACCAGTTTTAAAAGTTATTAAAAGTTTTAGCATGATCTTTATGCGGATGGATTGAATGAAATGGAAGAGGGTGGAACCAGTTTTGTGAGGGAGAAGAATTACAGAAATATTATTTTTATTTAAAGATAAGATCCGTTTGAAAAGATGATTTGATTATAAAGTTAATATATTTATCTACATGACTGACGTGGATATAACATGATAGAAACAATTGAAAAGAATTTTAACACTGTTAACAATTTCTGTTAAGTTCAATAAATTTTACACATTTTGACAAATTTATATATATAAATAAAAGAAAAAAAAAGACCATCCAATTCAGTTAAACGTATGAACTAATAAAAATTTATTTAAGCGTACATAATTTTAAAAATTGACTAATTTAGTCTTTATAAGTAATCATGGTTAATATATTTAATTAATTAGTTTATAAAAAATAATATATTCATTTGTCCACCCTTGTAATTTCCATTATATAATATGGGTTCAACTTATGGAAGAATAATTTGCACTATAAATAAAATTCTTTAAAAAAATATTATACAAGTAATTATTTAATAAAAATACTTGAACAAAATATGAAAATATTAGAGTATAAAACATAGAACTACTTTATATATTAAAATATTCAAGTATTAGTCCTTAAAAAGAGATCAACTAATTTTAAAATAATATAGAAATAAAAATAATTTTAATAATAAAAGAAATAAAAAAATAATTAAATAACAAAAAAAATAATAAAATGAGATAAATAAATTATTTAATTAATAAAAAATAAATAAAAGAGATAACTGAATTAATTAATTAATAAAAAAGGAAAGAGAAAAAATAAATATTAAAATTTTAAAAAATAATTAACCATAATTACTAAAAGAAACCTATGTCAATTTTTAATAATAAGTACACTCCTCTAACTTACTTAACTTACTTTTATTAGTTCAGGTCTAACTAAGCTTATTGTATAAGTACATACGTCTAAATAATTTATTTTTTAAAATAAATTTTACAACTTAATAAATAAATTTGACACCTTCACCCAACTTAATAAACACAAAAATTGACAGGAAATTTGGGGAGAGAATGACCAGAAAATTTGGGGAGATAATGACGTGTCAACACATTATTTAAAAATTATAAAAGATAAGGAGAGAAAAGAGAAAAATTTTATTAATTTTTCAGCCAATCAAATTGCTCAACCAATTTTTAAAATTCCCTACCCAATTTCCCTTCCCAAATCATTTCTATTTTTTTTTTCACCTTTACATTGGACCTGTTTGATTTCACTATCATGAACCTTATTTTGGGTGGGCCTGAAACTTCCGATCAGATGCTTCCAATGATGCATTTGACAAATACACAAAAGAAGTTAAACCGTTGGTTTCAAACGAACACTAGTTGATCGTAACGGTTCAAATCTATCTCAAACGTTTCATTTATTAAATACACTAATTAAAGCCTTAACATATTGTAATACAAAATTTATTTGCAATTTATCAGTTAAACTCAAATTCAAATTCGCCCATATTCTTAAACAATATTGTTTTCAACCAACCAAGGCCATTCTCCATACCTAAAATATTAAAAAGAAAACATAAGAATTACATTTTCCCTCCTTCCCTTCTCTTCAACAAATACTCAAACGAAGGCCGACTATAAGTTCCATTTATTACCATACCCGCAACCACCTTATACATCCCTTCGGTAAGATGAACTCCATCCCAATTCACATACTCATTCGGATTCTTACAAGTCGTCGACGCATTAGACCCACAAATTCCAAACAACTCAAAGTTATACGGACTTCCCCCTGACCCACAACACGCCTCAAAAAGTTCGCGAAAACCATATTTACCCGGATTCTTCATAACCTCATGGTACGCGCCCCAAAAGTCGGCATAAACAATGACCGCTTTAGGAAATTGTTGTCTCATTTTTTTTAACACGGTTTGGAGGACCTTGTTTTGTTCGTAATTATTCTTGTTTATACTCCCTACGCAACCGATATCATCCCTATCAACATCCGATGACAAATACATAGTTAAGGGGAGGCATCCGGTGGTTGGAAGGCCTTGGACCACGACATACTTTGCACCTTTTTTCAACAAGACCTTTAAGAACAAATTAGGTTATAAATAGTCATTGTGATAATTAGTTGCAATAATATATTTAAAATTATGTTGTAATTCTAATGTTTCAATATAAGTTGCAAGTTAGAATATGTAAACTCCAAAGATTAAAATCCTAAAGAAACTTCATAAAACATAATGGTACCTTTGGAAACTCTTTTTAAAATTAAATATGAGTAGTCTCACTAAGTCTATACTTGAAAGAAAAAAAAAATATCCATAAATTTTCTAATTAGAAACATCTTCTTTGATAAATATCTAATTGAGATCTTAATATATATTAAATTATGTATTATAACCTAACTTAACTAAACATATATTTAAAGTCATTCCTAAGATGAAGCAACCACAAGTTAAACTAATCAAGTCACTTAGAGCATTATATTATTATTTTAAATTAAATTTTTGACTTTTTAAAAAAAATATTTCTCCATCATATCACACTATATTATAAACATAAATAATTTAATACCTCACTTTACTTTTATTAAAACAATATTATAATAATTTATCTTAAAAAAATCTCAATAACCCATATTTTATAAAAAAAAAAAAATCCTTTTTCAATAAAGTTTAAAAAAATCCTAAAAAATCTAATTTGATATTGGGTTTTTATAGATTTTTTAGATTATACCCAATTTTTTTTTATAAATTCTCTTTATCAAATTACTCATTTAATCAATTCAAATATTAAAACCAAAATAACCATTTCCTCGTCAAACAAAGTTTTCTTTTTTTTTCAAAATCTTTAAAAAAATCCATAAAAAAATCAATTTGAACAAGCCCTAAATCTATATATAATACCTCATTTTTAATAAATAAAAAAATACCTGTAAAAATCCAGTGATACTCTTAATGGAAAGCTTCTGAATTGTACTACTCTTAACTGAAGATCCAATTGTATAAGCATGATCATTAGCTCCAATTTCACCAACCCAAAACAAAGCTTCTTCAATCTCAGAATCTTCTAGAACCTTCCCCTTCCGATCTTCCAAAAACTTCTCAAACCAAATAAGTTGAGTCCCAAGTGATTGAGGAGTAACATTTATACTCAAATTATTCCTCACAAAAAAACTATGCCGAATCGCAGTCGATCCCGCCACCGCAAAATTAACCCCATGCGATCTATCCGCTTTTGCGTCTCGATAAGGCGGCAGAAGCGGTAAAGAGAGATATTCCGCGACAAAATCAATCATTAAACGACCGTCCGAATAACGGTTTGTAGGGCGGTGGAAAAATGTCGTGCCGTATGGAAGACTCGAGACGTAATTGAAACCGCTTGGACCGGATGAGGAAACGGTGTTTCCTGTGTCGGTGTAGGAGTCACCGAAAGCATAGATTTTGCGAAAAGTGTTGCCGGAGGATGCGGCGGCGGCGACGGAGAAAGTGGTGGTTATGAGGAGGAGGACGGTGGTGAGGAATGGTGGGGAGTTAGACATTGTTGAGAATTGTGGGTTATTTGAATTTTTTTTGTGTACATATATAAAAGATTTTAGTGAAGAGAGTAATAAATTGAGATGAGATATATAGAATAGGTAGGTGGTTCATGGTTGTGGCTTTAATGAGTTTTTGTTTAATTTCCAACTAACTTATTAACCTAATAAATAAAATAAATATATATATTTTTTAATATTGTATAAAATATTATAATTATTTTTAATATAAAGAATTAACCCAACCATCATATTCATTAAAAACTTGTTTTAAGAACGTGCTTTTAACGAAATTTTTTTTTCTTTTTTCAACTAACTTTTGAACATAATAAATAAAATAAATTTTACCCGAGGTAATATGACGTCTTACCGTTGTGACACTCACATTTAAATTATTTTAAATATAAATTAAAATTTGACTTTTAATTTGAAAGAATCAAAATTTAACCTTTGAGATATGTTAATGAGATGAGGCAGGATTAAAAAATCAAATCCCAAAAAATCTTATTAATGACGTTGAGACTTGAGATGTGATTACAAATCACAACATTTATTGAAGCCTTAATGAGGAAAATATTTATGTAAAAAAATTAAATTGTTTATAAAATAATTTGAATTTGAATTTAAAAATAATTTATAATAGAATTCAAAAATAAATTAAAATAAAAGTCACACACAATTTAAACTTGTTTGGTAGTTGTTTTTCAAAAATAAATCTTGGTTTGTTTAAAGATAAAAATGGTGATTTTTAAAAAAATGAGTTTTTTTTTATAAAATATTTAAAAAGTATTACTATACAATAATAAAACAAAATTTTAATTTTATATTAAATAATTGATTGATGAAAGAATTAATAGAATAATATTTATTATGTATAAATAAAAAATAAAAAATAAAAAAATAAGAATCATACAAACATTCAATTCAGAGTTTGAGACAAAGTAATCGTTTTGAAGAGATTAGTTGATTGGATGTATTTATTTAATGTTCACTTTAAAGTATATAAAATATTTTATTTATTTAAATATAGAACTTTTAATTATAAAGTACATATATAGAGACAGACAGACAGAGCTTTAACTCTCCCTAACTTCCCACTATAATTTTTTTTAAAATATGATCATTTTTTTTTTTTGAATTATAATGATTTATTTTAGTATTTAAACACAAATATTTGAATGTTTTGACCCAATATTTACTTGTATCAAATTTGTTTTCTTTAATTTTTTTAATTTGAATAATACAAAATGTGGATTGGTTGTATTTATATTCTCTAATTGTATTATTTATACTTTTTTTTTTCAGTATTTGTTCATTTTTTATTAAAGAAGATGATATTCTTGGATCTATAGTTGTTGTTTTTTAATAAAATATTATTAAATTTATTATTATAAAAAAATAACAAAAGTATGGTATTGCAGATAAACAAGATTAAAAAATAAAATCCCAAAAAATCTTATGTTGAGCTGTCATTACAAATCACAACATTTATTGAAGTCTTAATCTAGAAAATATTTATGCAAAAAGTTATAATTATTTTTTGCATCCTAATTTTTTTTATACTTTAAAGTCTCTGCGTTAATAAAAAAAAATATTTATTGAGATTTTGAGGCAGAGTATTTGTTTTCTTTATTTTGGGATCAATAGTTTTTTTTTTATATTTTATAATAAAAAATTATTTAATTTGGTTTTCATTTAGAGAAACTTTTATAGATATTATAAAAAAATAACAAAAAAGTATGATAGTGCAGATAAACAATATAAAAGATAAAATCCCAAAAAAATCCTATGTTGAGCTGTCAATACAAATCACAACATTTATTGAAGTCTTAATCTGGCAAATATTTATGCAAAAAATTATAATTATTTTTTGCATCCTAATCATTTTTTTTTATACTTTAAAAGTCTGTTAATAAAAAAATATTCATGGAGATTTTGAGGCATAGCAATCGTTTTAAAAGAGATTTGTTAATTGTATGTAATTAATGATGACTCCATAATAATATTAAATTGTTTTTGTTAGTGAGATTTTTCAAAAAAAAAATCAGAATAGACCTTTGTGTCCCGTCCCGATTTAAATCGGAACACCGAAAAACATAATTGAATATATAACATTATTAATATATTTATTTATTTTTTATATTTTATAAGTGTTTTAAATTTATTTTATATAATAATATAAATTTTCAATATATTAAAATATTTGTTTATATAATTGTATAAAATAATTTTTTAAACAATGTATTATTACAGTTCTTCCCGAAGATTCTTCGAAATCGAACAGTAATAATAAAAAAAAATTCGGAATAGAACGAAGGGATGATAAACACATTATTCGTCCTTGAGGCCATTCTGGTATAGAAGCGAAGTGAACTCTCTCTAACTTCCCAATTGTAAAATTTTAAAATTATTTTAATTTTGGCTTCTATTAAATTTTTAGCATTAAGATGGGTATCATATTCAATTTCAACCCCAATTAATTATTGGAGTTTGATCGTGTCTTCAATTATTTACCTCGATTTAACTCAAAACGTTTCTTCTTATAAACTGATTTTTTATTTTTTTTTATTTTGGAGTCATCCAAAATTATAAAAATGGTTATCTCTTCTATATTATTATTATTTTTAAATGTATTATAATATTTATCATTTAGACTCTAATTTAGTTATTTGAAAATATTATTTACAAATTAATTTAATCAGAACTAACTTTTTATAAAAAATTATTAACATAAATATTAAAAATTGAACTTCCATGCATAATTATACATTGATATTACTTTTCCTTTTATTCTTAAAAGTTTTATTTTAGTTCAAACAAATATTCATACTTTGCCAAAAATATAATTATCTTGAATTATGATTCAAAATATAATTTTTACCATAATATGAAAACAAATTAAATCAAATGAAGCTAATTATGCTTGAAACAAATATTAAATTAAGTTAAAAATAACATTAATTATATCTCAGCCAAAAGATTTGATATAATTTGCATTGTAATTTAAAAACCTAATTTGAATCATAATTATAAAATATATTTCAATTTTACCTCTAATTTCTTGTTTTTCTAGCTTCTTTGAGATTTGAGATTTGGATTTTTTATCATTCAAATCTTCATTTATTGAGACATAATAATGTTTTTTGATGAGAGATCCAATTAATTGAATATACTGATCCATTAAAGCTTGTTTAATGCATCCTCATTTACTATTAGATGGGACCAGAAAAAAAAGGAAAATAAAAGCTCACCAACCCCAAGATAGAATCTTTAAAGATGTAATAATACAAAAGGAATAAATTTGCATAAAAATGTAGATAGATAGAAAGAGAGCACATGAGAATGTATTAGAACTTTGGATTATTTAATTACAAGTGCATGTACCAGTATTTGAGTTTCCATTTTTTTTTTAATAAAAATATCACGTAACAATCGATTTAAAGATGAAGTTCTCAATTTCATATATCCAAATTTCATAATTTTACCTTGATAATTCATGAATTTATACATATAATATATTTTAAAATTTTATTTACTTATAATTTTACGACCCAAGTTAATATACTCATTTTAACTTAAAGTGTTATCCTATGTAGGTAGAAATAAATTTGATATTGGTTGCTTAAACATCACTTTTGTCATTTTATTTGAAAAAAAATATTTATTAATATAGTAGAATATATAAAAGATCACATAATATAAGAACCTTAATTAATTAATCTCTTAATTTAATAAATTTTAGTTTTGAATTTTTATTAGATAATCGTTTACTCTTGTTATGTTTAAATTACTTATATATTTTTTTCATAATAAATAATCTATTTTCATTACATAATATAATAAAATTGTATAAATTCATTTGTTTCCAATAAAAGAGTTGTGGAATTATGTTAGCCTTCTCTTATTTATTTTTATTTTTAAAAAAGAGAAAAATAAAATCACATCTAATTTGGGTGATTTTATTTATGAAAATTGTAATTCATTAGTTTTTATATATATACACACTAAAAAAAAATAAACAAAGCGAATTTTAATATATTTAAAAAACATATAATTATTTTTAAAATAATTCGGGGTGAAAATTCAATCCGATGACACTGTGGACATGAGCTCGTAATGCTAACTTTGCTAATTTCATATCTAAATAAAAAAAAGTTTGAATATTACGTAAATAAATATTATACCAAAAATCATTTGAGTTCATCATATAAATATATATATATATATATATATATAGATTCAATCTCCACACCAATTAAATTATGATTAAACAGGAAATGACCTAGAACACTATATCACCACCATTAGTTAAAAATGTAATAATCACCAGTAAGAGATTAAACAAGTTGATTAAAATTAAAGGAATAAAAAATACCTTGTATTCTGAAAATTAAAACTTATTAATATAAATGTATAGAATTGTCAATCCCGAACTCCTTCTGGACTAATTGTGATTTCGGATCTATTTCTTCTTTGAAATTTCACAATTTGCAACTCTTTATGATTAAAGTTATAAAAAACATAACATTTTCAAATGTCGTTAACTTATTATATTCGTGACAATTATAAATAAATAAAATATTTATGTCACTAATTTAACTACCGAATTTTATCGAATTGAATTAAGGGTTTTGACTATCCATTCTCTGAGATTCAATTCCCTAAAATTTGAAAGTTTTGAAGGAAGAGTTTCGAAATCTTCAATTGACCCAATAAAAAGTTCAAATTTATTTTGACCTATTTAAATGTAATTGATGTTAACAAAAGAATATGATGTGTGATTAGTAGTCATAATATTTATTTAGGATGAGACATTGTTGAGAATTGTGGATTATAGAATTGATTTGGGATTTTATTTTAGTGGAGTAATAAATTGAGATGAGATATGTAGAGTAGGCAGATTGTTCATGGTTGTGGCTTTAAATTGAACTTTTCTTTCTTTCCCAACTAAGTTTTTAACCTATTAAATAAAATAAATCTTTTTTTTTAACAAGTAAGTATGATATAATTCCCCCAAAATCCACATTTATTGAAGACTTAATCCGGAAAATATTTATGCAAAAAATTATAATCATTTATAAAATAATTTGAATCCTAATTTAATTGTTAATAAAAAAATATTCATTGAGAGTTAAAAGAGGTTTGTTGATTGGATGTAATTAATGATCATAGAGCATTTAATTATAGGCTTAGAGAGCTTTAACTCTCACTAACTAACTTCCCCACTAGCATAACTATTTTATTTTTGGCTTACAATTATTTTTTAAGCATTAAAATATGTATCATTTTCATTTTCACCCACAAATATTTGAGTTGGCAAAATATGTAGTCACTTGTTGTCTTCAATTTATTTATTTAATTCGATTAATACTTAAATGGGTTGGATCTCTTATTGAAAGAAATTTAATTATGATTCAAAATACAATTTTTACCATGATTAAAAAACAAATTAAGCCAAATGAAACTAAAAGTCACATAATATTAGCCTATACAATGATTGAAACAACTATTTAAATTAAGTTTAAAATAACATTATATCTCAGCCAAAAGGAAGAATATAATTTGCATTGTAATTTAAAAACCCTACATTGAATCATAATTAATAAAATATGTTTCAATTTTACCTCTAATTTCTTGTTTTTCTTCTTAGTTCTTTGTGATTTGAATTTGCATCCTCATTTACTATATATGATCAGATGGGACCAGAAAAATAAAAGTAAAAACTCACCAACCACAAGAAACAGTGTTTAAAGATCTAATAAAAAGGGCACAATAAATTTGCAAAAACTTGTGAACAATAAAAAGAGGATATGAGAATGTATTATGAATTTGGATTATCTACAGAGTATTATAATATTTGAGTTATATAAATACTAAAATTTAACTCTTCTAATTTATAAAAAAAAAAATAATAATCTCGAGTATTAACTTAATTTTTTACGAAGAATTTACATAAATTAATAATTATTTGGGGAAATGTTGTATTAATTTATCCCAAATTAAAAATAAACTAAATAATTATTTGAAAAAATATTGTAATAATTTACTCCAAATTTATTAAAAATAAATGACAAACAATAACTCTGAATTTTAAAATGGTAGGTGGTAGGTAAAAAGAGAAAAAATAAAGCCTACCATGCATTCTTAACCAAATTAATCGACAAATTTAATGTTTTAAAAAGTCAAAACCGCTTCGCTGATGCATTGGTTACCCTCACGGCTATGACACAAATTACTAAAAGAATCAAAGTCAAACCGCTTAAAATCTAATAAAAAGAAGAAAGTCTGGCTTCGAAAAGGAAACGGTCACTTCTTGTGAAACATCCACCAAACTTTAGTACGAAATTCTCTCGAAGTATATAGAATACGGGGAATATCTACCTCATTTCTGAGCGAATGAACGAGGATAGTTACGCTAATATTCAACTAACTATGCTTGGATATCAAACAAGCTATTCATACAATCGTTCGACTGTCATAATATGCTCTATGTAAACAAACCTAAATAAAAAAGGATCATAGAAAAAATACACACAAAAACGTATGGCTCTAACCAAGAAAATACTCCGACTCATATATTATTGACAGAACCTAAAATAAGAAGGTGTGAGCTATGTTAAAACTTGTCATCATTGTTAGATCAATGCCAACCTAAAATATACCCATCTCTGATGCTATAGAACATGACATCTCCCTAACCTTTTTTCACTTGGGGAATAGACGTCATCAAGAAAATCTACCCCACGCCTCAAGGAGCACGTACGAATTCATACTTGTGACTATTGACTATTTCACAAAAAAGGTAGAAACATCCTCTTACAAGATCCTGAAATTATCTCATGTGGTAAAATTTATCCAGACCAACAATATCTCTAGATATGAAATCCCATATGCCCTGATTTAAGACAATGGTTGACACTTCCAAGAAAAAGTGTTACAAATAGTCGATGAATTCAAAATTGAACACCACAACTCATTGTCATTCTGCAAACCAATGGAGTGGTTAAAACGGTAAATAAAAACGTGTTAGAATCATCAAGAGAATGACTAACACGTATAAGGACTAACATAAAAAATTGCCCCATGCCTTACAGGGTTATCAAACAACAATCTGAACATCGACTAATGAAACCCCCTACGACATTGACGTCATACAACCAATTTAAGTTGAACTCCCTACTTTGATAGTACTTTTAGAAATCCATATTGTCGAAGAAGACTAGGTTAAGTCTCAATACGATCAACTAGCGCTAATGGAGAATAAAATGTTGAATGCCCTGTGCAAAACTCAAGCCTACCAAAAACAAAGTCAAATATCTTCAACAATAAGGTAAAACCAAGAAACCTCAAAGAAGGTGACTTGGTTCTCAAACAAACTTGCGAACTTTTGGATCTAAGAGACAAATATCGACCCCAATGGGAAGACCCCTTTTTATCAATAAATTTCTCTCTAAAAGAGTAGTCCGTCTATCTACAATTGAACACGAAGAATTTATTGTTCCATGCAACCTTGACGCACTCAAAATATATTTTGTAAAATATCACGCAAGCACAAACCTTATGTTGGACACAGTTTCAAAGGGATTTATTTCAACATAATTTGGTTTATGTTTTCAAAAACATCTTTTAAATCACTACCAATTATCAGGTAACAACCTGAACTATGTAAGACTTGATTCTTCTAAAAAAAGAAAAAAAAAAAAAAAGAAGATTGGTAGCCTTCCGATCATAAACATTTCAATTTCTCAAAAATGAATTTATGATAAATGAATAAAACATTGACTCCTTCTACAAACTGATAACTAAATTCAACAAAATGATATCGACTATAAACTCTTTTTCGTATTACACAAATTGTAATGGAGTGTAACTCTAAGACAAATTTGAAAACATAATCAAAATAAACCAAAACGCTGAACTAACCACAAATTGAGAAATAATATATCATCTACTACCAATGATGCAGGCAATCAACCCCACAATGAAGTTAAACTGTTGGTTCCAAAGGAAAATTCAATAGGTTCAAATTCATCTCAAACATTTGTATTTGACAAAGACACTAATTAAAAGCCTTAATCAACGTGACAACAAGATATTATAATACCAAATTTATTTGAGATTTCTTTGTCATATCCAAATTGTCCATTATTCATAAATAATGTTTTCAATAACTAATATATTATTAGAATTACATTTTCCCTCCTTCCCTTCTCTTCAACAAATACTCAAACGAAGGCTGACTATAAGTTCCATTTATTACCAAACCCGCGAGCACCTTATACATCCCTTCGGTAAGATGAATCCCATCCCAATTCACATACTCATTCGGATTCTTACAAGTCGTCGTCCCATTAGCCCCACAAATTGCAAACACGTCAACGTTATACAGACTTCCCCCAGACCCACAACACGCCTCAAAAAGCTCGTGAAATCCATATTTCCCGGGATTCTTCATAACCTCATGGTACGAGCCCCAAAAGTCAGCATAAACAATCACTGCTTTAGGAAATTGTTGTCTCATTTCTTCTAACACGGTTTGGAGGACAGTGTTTTGTTCGTAACTTTGCTTGTTTATACTCCCCACGCAACCGATATCATCTCTATCATCGTCCGATGACAAATACATCATTAAGGGGAGGCATCCAGAGGTTGGAAGGCCTTGGACCACAACATACTTTGCACCTTTTGTCAACAAGGCCTTTAAGAACAAGTTAAATTGTAAATAGTCATTGCTCGATAATCTAGTTAAGTGGCCTTAATTAATTACAAATTATATTTAAAATTATGTTGTATTACAATGTTTCAGTATAAGCTGCAAGTTAGAATATGTGTAAACTCCAGAGATTAAAATCCAAAAGAAATTTCATAAAACTTTAATGGTACCTTTGGAAACTCTTTTCGAAATTAAACACGAGTCTCACTTTATTTAGTCTAATACTTTGAAAGAAAAAATATGGATAAATTTTCTTAGAAACATTTTCTGTAATAAATATCTCTTTATGATAATATAGATTAGATTATGTATTATAACCTAACTTAACATATAACCATATATTTAGAGTCAATCTTAATTAGGTGACCACAAGTAAAGCTAATCAAGTCACTTAGAGCTTAATATTGTTTTTTTTTTTTTTTTAAATTATTTTTTTTGATCGTATCATTATATTTGAAATATCACATCACTTAATTCATTCACTAAAACATTAAAATATCTCTATTTATATATTAAATTTATAATATAATACAAAAAGATATATTAGTAATTTATCTAAAAAATCACAAATAATTCATATTTTTATCGAATAATTTATTTTTGGTAAAATTTAAAAAATCCTAAAAGATTTAGTTTGATATGAGATTTTTATGAGATTTTTGAATTCTTACCAATTTTATAAGTTCTATTTCTATCGCATTATGCAACATAACTATTACGGTCGTAATTCAGGTTAGTTTCATGTTAGCATGTTAACGGGTTGAACGATACTAACATAAACCTGACTTGTTTAGTCATTCTAGTCAAAATCTCTAACATGAATCTAACCTAGCTATTTATTTTTGTAATTGAAACCAACTCAATTAACCCGATTTACTTAACTCAACTCGAATCCAACTCGATTTAACTTTATGTAATTAATTCAGGTCTCTATGTTCATCAACACAAAACAAAAATTAAGCTAAATCACAAATCCGTTTACAAAAAAAATCTACAAAAGAAAATAAGTAACTAAATAGGAAAGAAAAACACATAACTCTATAAAAAAAACTTGTAAACGACCCGATTTTGACCTGTTAATTTATTTATCATGTTAAACAGGTCGACCTGATTTTGACCGGAACCAAAAATACATTACTTTAACCTAATTTTTTTGTTCAGTTCGGGTCGTATTTTCGTGTCGGGTCCAAAATGGTTGGCCCTGCCACTATTAAATCATTTATTTTTATTAAATTTTAAATACTAAAGAACATTTTAGTAATTAAATATATTTAAAATACAATTAACATATTTTTATTTTCAAAATCTCATAAAACATGATCAAACAAGCTCTAAATTGTTTTTTATATTTTCTTAAAAAAAATAATTTTTTTGTAGTGTACAAGGGGATAATTTGACTAATACCTTATTTTAATAAAAATTTACCTGTAAGAAACTAGTGATACTCTTAATGGATAGCTTCTGAATTGTACTACTCTCGACTGAAGATCCAATTGTATAAGTATGATCATTAATTCCAGTTTCTCCAACCCAAAACAAAGCTTCTTCAATTTCAGAATCTTCTAGAAACTTCTGATTCCTATCTTCCAGAAACTTCTCGAACCAAATAAGCTCACTCCCAATTGACTGAGGAATAACATTTAACGTTAGATTATTCTTCACAAAGAAACTATGTCGAATGGCAGTCGATCCCGCCACCGCAAAATTCACCCCATGCGATTTATCCGCTTTTGCGTCGCGATAAGGCGGTAGAAGTGGTAAAGAGAGATATTCCGCGACAAAATCAATCATTAAACGACCGTCTGAATAACGGTTTGTTGGGCGGTGGAAAAATGTCATGCCATATGGAGGACTCGAGACGTGGTTAAAACCGCTTGGAGCTGTGGAGGAATCGGTGTTTCCGGTGTCGGTGTAGGAGTCGCCGAAAGCATATATTTTACGGAAAGTGGCGGAGGCGGAGGAAACGGTGATTATTAGGAGGAGGGTGGTTGTGGTGACGGTGAGGAGCGATGGGGAGTTAGACATTGTTGAGAATTGTTGGTTATAGAATTGAAAGGCATTTTATTTTTATATACAAAAGTTTGGAAGATGTCAATTTATAAACAAAATTTGATTTAGTGGTGAAATTTGTTAGTTAAGTCTTGTTCTCTACAAGTTTTTATTTTAATTTTTACCAAATCAATATTCCAATCAATCACTTCTCACCAATCACATCACTTATTTCATTAACCAAAATACTAAAATACCTTCTAGTTTAAATTATTATTTTATATTTCATTTATATATATCAATACCCTTTAAGTCTTTTTCCCAAAATTAATCATTACTTCTTCAAAATCATCACCCATCATCCATTTTTTTCTCTTTCTTGGTTTTTTAAAAAACCCATAACCGAACAAGGCCTTAAATTTTAAAATTCTATTTATGTATAAAAATTTGAAAAAATGTGTTATTTAAGCCCCTCAATTTATGATAATATAAAATATTTTATTATATATATTTAAAATATTTAATTAATTATAAAATATAATATAATAAAATAATTTGAAATTCTAATTTATTTTAACATAATAGTTTAAATTTTTATATATATTGGTTCTGTTTGAAAAGCCTTTAATTTGAAGTAAAACTGGAAATAAAAAATAAATGTTATTAAATTTGTTAATATATAAAAATAATTTAAAATATTAGTCTAAATCAATATTCAATTAAATATTAAAAATATTTTTTCAATAATATTTTTTTTTAATCCAAACATAAATATGGAGCTGAAAGATGTTGAGGGTTAGGACAGGAAGTCCAACTAAGCCTCTCCCACTTTGGCACTCAAAATTAGAAAATAAAAATTTATTGTAGTAGTGGTTTATTATATATTGTTACATGTCATTTAACTAGGTAAGATATGTTATTTTTGTTTGAATAATTCAAATTTATTATATTTATTTAATAATATATAAAATATAATTATTTTAATTAAGAAATAATCAAAATCCTTAGATTAGAGTCGGTATTGGTTAGGGTTAGAGGTACTGTTTTCCATCACAATCCTTAGGAGGGTCGGTACTGTTTAGGGTTTAAGGCAGATCCGATGAGGAAGAGCTTCCATATATATATATATAATACAAAGAACATGGTTATGGGTATGGATTCGATTATTGAATAATTAGTTAAAGATTGAATCTTTGATGTCTTAATTAGATTGTTTACTTAGGTTGGAGATGGTTGATGTAGTGAAATTTAACAAATGGGTTGAGAAAGGAATGGCACTAGAAATAAATCCAATTTGATTATATGATCGGGTGAAATTAATAAAGAATAGGTATATATTGTTGAGAATTAAAAATTTTAAAAAATAATTCAAAAGTTTATTAATAATACATACTGATCATTCATTTGTCTTAACTAATTAACATCTAATTAACATCGTTACGAGTAATTGAAAGTAATTGAAAAATTAATATGTTACTTAATTGATATTATACTTTAATTTATTAATTAGATATTAAATATTAATTAAACAATGAATATTTAATTATAATTTTGATTAAATTCACAGTTAATTCACGTCTGAATTTAGTGTGAAATTTATTTGATTTTATTTACTTACAATCTTATTTCTATTCATTAATAAAATTAGCTTAATTCAAACACTCTATTTGAATGGTTAAGTGATATTTGAAATTAATTTTAATTTTAACAATTTTAAATAATATATATAAACAAATTTTAAATTATTAATCTCAATAAAACAAATTAGAATTTCAAATTATTTTATTATATTTTATTTTATAATTAATTGAGTGAACATTAAATATATATAATAAATTATTTTATGTTAACATGATAATTTGAATTGGTTCAACGGTTTTGTAGATTAATGGGCAGCTTTATAATATAAAATCATAGTCACAAAGTATATACGTAAAAATTAACTGTTAATTTTTGTTTCGTTAGGTCGATAAATATGACACATTTTTTTAAGTTTATATAAAAAATATAATTTTACCACTTAAATAATAAATTTAACACCTCAATCTAACCTTTTGCATCATATTAATATTTCTCGTATCAAAATTTTAGTGAAGAAATTAATAAGAAAGATGATCTAAAAAGTAGGTAAGTGTCTTATGGCGGCCAATTTAATGAGTTTTTCTTCCTTTTCCAACTAAATTTTTAACTTAATAATTTTTTATTTGTTTAAAACAAGAAAGTATAGTTTAAGATAAAGGTATATATATATATAATTATTTATTTGTAACTTAAATTGTTTTCCGATAGAATCGAACCTTAATTTCTGAATCTTTTAAACCGACTTTTATTTTATCTTCGTTAGTTAATAACAAAATATTTAAAATTGTCCTTTGTAAAAAAAGTGACTTTTTGAGAGTTTGAGGCAGATGTAATTAATGTGACTCCATAATAATATTAAAATTGTCTGGTTAAATATAGTACATTTATTATGAAGTTTATACATAGAGACTAATAGACCATAGAGGCTGATAGAGCTTTAACTAGACCTAACTTCCCAAATTTAGCAAAATTTTAAATAAGATGAAAATTATTTTAATTTTGATTTATAATTAATATTTGACCAATTATAATTTAAGGTTCAAACATGAGTTGCTTTCATCAAATTAGACTCGAATTTTGAATTATTTCATACGAGGCTTGAACTATTAAAATTTTAGCCATTTGAGGTTTTTTTTTAAATGTATGAACATTTTTAAATGAAATGATATTTAAAAACGTATTGGACGTATTTTTAAGAATTGAGTATTATTTTTAAAATTTTAGCATTCTAATTAGTCGAAATTGGTTTTGTTGATTAAAAAAATTTATAATTTAATAAAAGATTTGAGAAAATTTGAATAGAGATATACATTTTATTTATTCTTCAAAATTTTATAACGTCATAACTTTGTGTACTATCTACCAATTTGTACATGTTTGAATTTTAAATTGATTATTTTTTTCGAGATATACTCATTCAAAACCACTTAATATGGTTTGAATGTTTTAAAAATATGTAATTTGTGGAAATAATTGAAAAAGTAAAAAAAAAAAAAAAAAGAATTGTTGTTTTATTTTTACAAATGTGGTAAATTAATTCAGAAGAGAAAAATATTAGGTTAAAATAAGAAGACTGTGATTCATTTATTTCGTTTGTAAAAAAAATTCAAATTGCTAAAATTTTAATAATTTGAGTCTCATGTGAAAAAATTCAAAGTTCGAGCAGAATTTAATATAACCGACTCAAGTTCGAGTCCCAAATATCAATTATATAGTCTGATAATATTTATTGCGTCAATAATAATATTTTGATTGACACAATATTTAGTTAAATAATATTTATTGTCTTTAAATTTTGTAATTTAAACAATACTTAATTTTTGTTGGATCTCTTATTCTTCATGTCTCTAATTGTATTGATATGTTTTCTAGTGCATTTCTTCTTCTCCTAAGAAAGAATAAAGTATTAGATCGATGTTGTTGGATATATAGTTGTTTTTTACTACAAGATTATTTAATTTGATTTTTCATTTAATTTGTATGATATTTTATTATTTTACTATATAGGTAAATTTTCAATTATTTAAAAAAAAAAAATTCTTCTTACCAAACTTTTGGTAATGACAATTGAGTGGTCGCTCAAGTATTTGGTAGAATTATTTGACATGGCTTAATTGATTTGTTATTTTTGTATGACTCACCCTTAATTGATTTTTCATTATAATATATTTTTTTAAATATATTATAATATTTAACATTTAGACTCAATTTAGTTATTTGATTTTAAAATTTTATTTATAAATTAAACTTTTATGATTAATTTAATACGAATTAACTTTTTGTAAAAAAATGATTAACATAAATATTAAAAACTGAACTTCCATACATACGTATATATTATTTTTTGTTTTTATAAAAAAAGTAGGTTTGTTTGGGTTTTTAAAATTTTAAATTATTATAATATTTTTTATATTTAAATTTTAAAGATAAAGTAACAGTATTTTAATTTATGACATTAGTCATTAGTTATTTGATGACTATAATGATAATAATAAAGAAAGATAAGTTATAAAAACTAAATAAAATTTCAATTTTTTTTTAAGGAAAACCTACCTAAACAGACTCTTTGGAGAATAGTTATCGTTTTAAAAGAGGTTTGTTGATTGGATGTAATTAATGAAGACTCCATAATAATAAAATTGTTTGTATATATATAGAGCATTTATATATAGAGAAGAAAGAGACCATAGCTAACTCTCCCTAACTTCCTCATTTGCAAATTTTTAATAAGATAAAAAATATTTTATTTTGGTTTATAATTATTATTTGTTTGATCCAATGTTTAGTGGGATCAGAATTTTTTCTTTAAATTTTGTAATTCAAATAATACTTAAATTAATTTGGTTGGATCTCTTTATTATTTATGTCCTCTAATTGTGTATTGGTATGCTTTCTTGAACATTTGTTCTTCTTTGTCATAAGAGTAAAGTAGATGATATTGTTGTATTTATAGTTGTTTTTTCGACTAAAAATATTTAATTTAATTTTTCATTATAGAGACTTTATAGATATTTTATCATAATTTATATGATTTTTATTATTTGACTATAAAATTAAATTGTTCATTATTACTTTCAAACAAAATTCGGCAAAAATTTACTTGTAGTTCAAAATAATTGATAGAGTTTTTTGACATGAATCAATCGATTTGCTAGACTTACCTTTATAAAACAAAAAAATGTTCGTTCTGTATTGAGTTTTTTTTAAGTGTATTATAATAGTTAACATTTAGACTCTATTTAGTTATTTGATTTTAAAAATATCATTTACAAATTAATTTTGTAATTATTTTGTTATTTAATTTTTAACTTTTTATTGAATTAACTTTTTATACAAAAATTTAAAATTTATTAACATAAATATTAAAAATTGAACTTCCACACATATATATATATATATATATTTGATTTTACTTTTGGTTTTATTCTTACATGAGTTAAAATTGAACTGATATAACATAATCATTTGCAAAAAATATTTTAAATAGATTATAACATTTAAGGTCGTAAATGAGTCAAGTCAAACTTGAATTTCGACTTGATTCAATATTTATTAGTTCGGCTCGAACTCAAGTTCGTTCGCTCGACTCAACCATTTACCTATAATAAATTTCAATTTCGTATTTTAAAATAAAAATATGAAATCATTACCAACAAAATTATTAAAATCAAGACTTTACGTAAAATAATTAAAGATTTGTAAATTCATAAATTAAAATCGAATAGTAAAATAGTAAAAGTTATCATACAAATTTATTAATTATACAAATATTTATATAAAAAAACATTTTAAATATTTATTAAGAAATAAAAAATTTATAATAATATTGTATATATTTATATTAATTTTTTTAAACTAATATACTATTCTCTAATATATAATTCCCTATTCATTTAAATTTTAAAATTTTAAATTATTTATAATTTCAATTATTATTAATACATTAAATAATAAATATATAATAATAATTTTAATTTTTATAATATAATAATATATATTTATAATTTCTACCCACACTTCATTCCCATTTTCTTACTTAAACTACCTATCGTACATTAACATTACAAATTACCAAGTTTTTCTAAATTTATTTACATTTTTATTCAATTAATAAATTATTTAATTTCATAAATACAATATATATAATTAAATTAAATTTACTAAAATATTAAAATAAAATATAAAATAAATAAATTATATGAATAGAAATTTGAGTCTCCTAATAATTATCTCACATATTATTTTTATTTATTTATTTATTTTTAAAAAATTTAAATTATTTTATTTAAAATTTATACTACTTTTAATTATATTAAATAAAAAATTAATAATATATCAATTCCAATAATCTTTTATTAAAAAAAATATTCAATACTTGCTGTAATAATTGATTATATATTTTTGTATATCACTAAATTATTTAAAAAAACTCTTAATCACTCTAAAATTCTAAAAGTTAATAAACATTTTAAAAAATAAACTATATTTTATCATAAAAAAAAATCTTTCACTACTTTTAATTATATATAAAGAACTAGATCCATTTTATTTGCAATTTACTTAAATAAATATCTTAAATTATATGTATAAGATTAGATTTTATTAGATTGAAATTGGATTAAATATTTGAACCTTGAGAATTTTTAATGTTAATATCATTTAATTTTTTTTTTATTATTTCAATATAACATTTTAATAAAATATTCACTTAGTTTTAACACTACAACTTTTACTACTAAAGAGCAAACATTTTCAGTAATAAAATTGTGAAGACGGAACTTCGCAAAAAAAAGATAGAGTATGATTTTTTGTCGACTCTTTGATACTCTATTAAACGAGATTTATCTAATAATATGTATAGATGAATTTTATGTTTTAAAATCTGATAGAGTTTAACTTATATAAATATTATAATATAACGTTTCTTTTAATATATAATTTATTACAAAAAATTTAAGCATAACCTAATGCGAATTTCTGGGTCCATCCCTGGACATAACACGCATGAAAATGAGCATCGACACAACACGATTGTGTTGACATGATGATCAGATCTAGTCGGAATAACATGAAACATGAGCTAGCACGACACGAAAGAGTCCATAGATCATAATATTTTGAGTGGGTCAAGACACGATAAGACACACATAAGATTGAGATACGACACAACATGACACAATTAATAGTCTAACACAACTTGCCCGAGTCGAATATGAACGTTTATGCACGATGCCCAACTCTAGACTATATTAAACCATTTTAAAAATACACTCAACCTCTAACAAAAAAAAAATGTTTGATTAACTTGATTTTATATTATCGAAAGAAATAATATGAAGAAATTAAGTGACCATGTGAATAAGTAAAATAAATGGTGAACCGAAAAAAAATTGAATAATTGAGAGAAATTATGAAAAGGAATAAGTCTATATAGTAGGATATAATGATCCATTAAGAAATCTGATTTTTACCTTCCTAAGAAAGATGTATTAGAAAATATTAGCTGTTATATGGATTTTTGTGAAGAGATGGTTAAAAAATATTTGTTTTACATTTTATATTTTATTATTAAAATAAATTAATAAAAATATTATACATTATGAGGCTTTAAAAAGTTCGACAAAACATCGATCAAATATTATATAATCTCAAGTTCAACTCGAATATTAAACAAGTCAGCTCGAGTTCGATTTAAACTTGGTCAAGCCCAAGTTTAAGTCGAATTTTGACCAAATGACTTGCGAGTTGCTCACGAAAGACTTGGCTCACTTGTAGCCCTAGCCACATTTGGTTAATTATCACAAATGTAAAACAAGCATTTAAATTAAGTTAAAAATAACATTATATCTCAGCCAAGAGAAATAATATAATTTGCATTGTAATTTGAAAACCTATTTGAATCATAATTAATAAAATATATTTCAACTTTACCTCTAATTTCTTGTTTTTCTTCTTTTGTTCTTTGAAATTTGAATTTTTTATCTTTCAAATCTTCGTTCAATGATTAATGCAATTATCAGATGGAAAAAAAAGGAAAATAAAAGTTCACCAACCACACCTCAAGATAGAGTCTAATAAAAAAACACGCAATAAATATATATATAATGATACTTAATTTTTAAAGTGTTTAAATTGTCGGGACGAAAGCTGTGTTACTTTGGATATATATGTGAGAGTAAATGAATACTTAAGTCGGATTGTGGGTTGATCCACCCATAAACTTAAAATGTTATATGTATGTTTCGAACTTTTAACCTAACAAGTATAACTTTTTAACAACTAAGCTAATAACACTTTATATTTTAAATTCAACACCAAATTTGATGAACACATGACATTTTAACAAGTTCAACTTTTTAACTAAATAATATATATATATAATATGATGCTTAATTTTTAAAGTGCACAAATTGTCGAGTCGAGATATGTGGTTAATTTGAATATATATATATATATATATATATATATATATATATATATGAGAGTAAATGAATATTTAGGTTGGATTGTGGGTTGACCCACCCATAAACTTAAAATGGTTAAAAATAAAATAAAAAATGATATATGTATGTTTTAAACTTGCAACCTAACAATACAAGTACAACCCTTTAACCAAATGTGATTGGGATATGGTTTGCCGATGGATAATAGACCAGTATCAATTGAAAGTAGTTTAAAAATATGAATCAAATATTTGATTTTATCCACGATGTTAAATATTAAAAAAAATATGAATCAAATATTTGATTGACTAAAGTGAAAGTGTGTAAAGTCACATAAGAAAAAAATATATGAGAAGATAAATTATTTTACCGATGTGAATATTTTTTATTTTAATATATTAATTGTTATTTATTAAGAATTTTAAACATTGAATACTTATTATTATTTTTTTTATTTATATTTATCCGTTTGTATAGCACCAACTTTTTTCTAGTTTACATTAAAATGTAGAAAGATAGAAAGAGAGGATATGAGAATATATTAGGACTTTGGATTATTTGCAAGTAGGTCTTGCTTCATATTTGTTAATTCATTTCTGGTTTACACGACTTCAGGCGGATAAATCAGCTATAAAAGCTATGTTTGTCAATCGAGTAGGTGATTTTGGATTAGCTCATGGGATTTCGGGTTGTTTTACTCTCTTTCAAACAGTAGACTTTTCAACCATTTTTGCTTGTGCTAGTGCCCCCAGAAATTCTTAGATTTCTCGCAATATGAGATTGAATGCCATAACTCTTATTTGTATTTTACTTTTTATTGGTGTTGTTGGGAAATCTAGGATCACATACTATTTGAATTCCATGCCTTACATACAATTTCTTATATCCAAATTTCATATGATAAAGTATAATTTTAGGATTCCAGATTAATGCGTCAAATTTTAATTTTAATTTTAATTTAAATTGTTTTTAATGAGTATTAAATTTAATATTTTATCTATTAGACACCACTTTTAATATTTGAATTAACTTAATGAATTATTTAAAACATATATTTATTAATATAATAGAATATACAAAAAGATTACCTAATATAAGGAGGGTGTTCAATCGGTCGGATAACCGGTTAATCGGTTTTTGATTAAGTCCGATTTTACCTTTTAATTTACAAATCGGTTAACCGACAAGTATTGATATCAGTTTTATCGGTTTTGGTTCTACTGATTTCGATCGATTCCAGTCGGTTAACCGATTTTAATCGAGAACCGATAATTCAATTTTTTAATTAAGTATTAAATTTATCAATTGATTTTTTTTTATCAAAATCCTTTTATGTTATTATTCTCCATTTTTCTTTTTTTATATTATAAAATTGTTATAATATATTATAATAATATTTCATAAATATATTTTGTTGGGTCAAATTATTTTGATTAAAATAATTAAGAGAATAAGTCTATTCTATGCCAACTTTATTTTGATGATATGTGATTAAAACTTAATTGTGATTAAAAATTAATCGTGATTAAAACTCAGTTATGAATGAAGCTAAGTTGTCCAATTGTTTCTGTGTAGGTGCATCAAACTTTGCTAACTTAGACGTGGTCTAAGAAGGCTAATTAAACGTGTTACGTAGTTAGACGTTGTAGTCTAACAGATACGTAGTTAGACGTTGCAGTCTAATAGATACGTAGTTAGACATTGTAGTCTAACAGATACGTAGTTAGACGTTGGCGTCTAACTTCTTTAGACAAGTCTAAAGTGGTACGTAGTTAGACATTGCAGTCTAACAGATACGTAGTTAGACGTTGAGGTCTAACAGATACGTAGTTAGACGTTGACGTCTAACTTGTTCAGACAAGTCTAAAGTGGTACGTAGTTAGATGTTGCAGTCTAATAGATACGTAGTTAGACGTTGCAGTCTAACAAATACGTAGTTAGACATTGTAGTCTAACAGATACGTAGTTAGACGTTGAGGTCTAACAGATACGTAGTTAGGCGTTGGCGTCTAACTCCTTCAGACAAGTCTGAAGGGATGCGTAGTTAGACGTTGCAGTCTAACTCCATTAGATTTGTCGTTCTAATAGAACACGCTATTAGACGTTGACGTCTAACTCCCTTAGACTAGACACTCTAATGGAGCACGTCTAATGCCTCGATTCAGCAGCTGTTTGAAGTTAGCATACGTCTACGTACGATCAACTAGCTGTCTACTACTCTGCTCCACTCACTCCTGTGTAGTCTGACAAGCCAACTAATTGCATCCAATGAACGAACGCCACATATGCAAATGTCTTTCCAACGGTTTGTCTAGTACAAGGACAATATCAGAGAGGATATTCGGCACACTACCAGTTCGGTACGACCACGATCCATTTGCTCAGAGTCTGTTGTACTCTTGTCCTTTGGGTGGCCTTCCAATGGACGCTTGTCACGTGACCATGAAGAAGATTCGACCGTTGGTGTCCTTCTACTACAAATAGATGCTCAAGGACAACAGCCTAATCACTGGTTACTTTTGCTCACATTATTGTCTTACCAAATTACTCTTGCACTTATTGATTTCTATCATCTTCCAAGTTCAAGAGAGAAAGAATCAAAATATTGTCTAGCTGAGAGAGTATTGTTCTTAATACTTTAAGTTGAACATAGGTTGTTCTGTTCAATAGAGTGTTAGTTAGTTCAGTAAACTGTATTTGATTCAATGAGTTTAGTGAAATCCTTCCGGTTGTGGAAGAAGGGGTGACGTAGGAGAGTTTGCTTCGAACATTCATAAACATTCTGCTGTGTTCTTTACTTTCTGTCTTTCATCTTTCATTGGTTCAAAGCTTCAAATCCGACAAACACTTCTGCCCTTCCCATGAAACCGTTTTAAGAGTTCGAAGAATTTGTGAAAAATAGAAACAAATTTTAACTTCTAACAGAGTTAAAATTGAATCGTTTATTGTAAGCTGTTATCATTAGTTAGACCTCAGTCTCTATTGGTTACATCGATCCTATCATATTTAAAAATATATTATAATATTTTATATATTTTAATAGTATTCATTTTTAAACTGATAGTAGATAATCTTTTTAAAAAATAATTTTGTACAAATTATAATTTAAAATTTAAAAATAATCCATATATATAAATTATTAAATATTATTTATTATATATCTAATATTACAAAATAACTAATATAAATTACAAAAATGTAAATATATAATTAAATTATTACCAATTTACCGGTTAAACTTTAGAAAAATATAGTACAATTGAAAACCGAACTGTTTAACCGGTAAAAAATCGGTTAACCAATAAACCTGTGAAATAAAACCGGTAAACTATCTGTTATCGGTTTTCCGGTTTTTTTTCACCGCCTTAAATATAAGGACCTGATTAATCTCTTAATTTAATACATTTGAATTTTGAATTTTTATGATATCATTGTTTACTTTTATTATGTTTAAATTACTTCTATTTTTTCATAATAAATAAACAATTTCATTACATAATATAAGAAAATAAATTATTTATAAATTGTTTCCAATAAAAGAGTTGTAGAATTATGCTAGATTCCTCGTACCTTTTAAAAAATGGAGAAAAATAACATTTCATTGAATCATATCGTGAACAAATATGGGTGATTTTAATTTTGAAAAATGTAATTCAATAGTTTAGATAATTCTTTTAATTTTTATAAAATCTTCATAAAAAATAGATCAATGAAATATTTTTTATCTATACAAAAATAAGGCATTGAGGGATACTAAAATAATTACAAAAAGCCACTTTTAATATTTTAAAAAATGTATAATATCTTTTAATTTTTTTAAAAATGATTCAAGGATGAAAACTCAAATTCATATTAATCGTGTCATGACTTCATAATGCTAATTTCTTATAAATATAAATACAAGTTTTAATATTAATCTCATCCTATTCCAATGATCCATCCTTCTATCAAATAAATATTACACCAAAAATCATTTGAGTTGACTTCATTAGTTCATCATATATATAATATAGTTTGCTTAATAGCCACACCAATTAAATTATGATTAAACAGGAAATGACCTAGAACCCTATATCGATCACCACCATTAATTAAAAACAGAATAATCTACACTAAAAGATTAAACAAGTTGATTAAAATTAAAGGAAGAAGAAAGCACTTATATTATAGAAAATAACAAATATCTTGCATTTTGAAAATTAAAACTTACATATTTAAATGTGATAGATGGTAAGAAAGAGTATCATGGTTCATCGGGTTTAATTGATTAGCAGTTATAGAATTTATTTAGTTTAATCTTGTTTTATTTTTATTAAATAAAATAACTAAAATATATGTAAGTGAATAATTTTTCATTTTATATTTTAAAATTTTCATATTATTAGATTTTCTATTATCTCATTATATATATATATATATTTGTTTATTAATGAAAAAACACACAAATATTTTTATTTTAATATTCTCTTGGTATAATTTTCTCTCTTTTGATTGCTTGTGTATAACCAGAAAGACAATGTTAAATTCCATTTACCTCGGTTAATAATCCAAAATTAAGGTATTCATCGTCTCAATCATTTGAAGTATTTTAATTTTCTTATTAAACTGATTTTCCACTAAAACTTTGAACTTAGTGAAGATAAATAAGACATTGAATTTCTTTTAGATCAGATCAACCCATGTCAAACAACTAAAATTATCAACAAAATGTACAAAGTAACATCAACTATAGTTCAAAAAAATTTGGGAGATGACCCATACATCAGAGTGAATTAAATCAAGTGGAGAATCAGTTCACAACGAGGAGACATTAAAATAAAATTTATATGTTTTTTTTTTCTAATTGACAAACTTCATAAAATGAAACATTTTTATTTCCAAGATAAAACGTGAAATACAAGATGATGTGATCGAAACTAATGGATGCCGAAACGATGATGTCATGTTATTGTTGAGGACCAGGTGTCAATAAGAGTTTGTTTATTTGTAGGTGATGAAGAAATATAGTAGTTCATCTTTAAGTTTGTCCCGAAGTACCTCTATTTTTGTACTAAGATCTTTGATCGAACAATATGATAAATGAAATTCAAGGAAGACGTTATTGTCAGTCATAAAACGAGCAATGCTCATTTTTTTCGATATATGAGGTAAATGCAGAATATTTCGTAGATGTAGTAGTTTTGCCACAAAATTAATCTTAAAGTTGTCAATATTAAAAATTGACAAAGACTCACAATTACCGACAATGAAGGGAATGAGTTTGAAGATTTTCCAAATCAGCAGTAATATGATCTGATGCACCCAGATCGACATACCAAATGGGGTCGAAAATGACTGTTGTTGATGCCATCATTGCTGCATAAGGATTAATAGGCATGAAATTTTGATCAAAATAACGACAACGACAATTGGTGACCGAGTGCCCAAAAATATTACATGATTGACATTATATATGAACACGACAATTATTAGAGGTGTGACCACTTTTATCACATATTCGACCAAATATTTCATTTATTGTCATTCATGTTTGCCAGTATGTAGTCACCTAGTACCACCCATTGGACTATTGTAAAATAATATCCCTAATCTCCGTTACACGTCTCACTATAGACTTCTTATTCGTCCATTCTAATCCATTGGACTTTCTTACTTTTTCGACTCTGATTGGGTTAGTTGTCCTAATAACATTATCTCTTGAAATTTCAAAAAATAACAAGTTGTTGCTCGATTTAGCACGAAATCTAAATACCAACTTTAACTCATGTCATTGCTAAACTCATTTGTCTTCAATCACAACTACATAAACTTCATATCCCTCTCCTTCAACCTTCCACTCTTTAGTGTGACAATATTGTTGTTGCTTTTCATTATATTGTTTCATTTTATATTTTTTTTCCTCCAATTGATTTGCGGAGGAGGATATTAAAAAAAAAAAAAAAATTAAAATATACAAGTTTATAATTTTTCATTTTATATTTTTTTCCTTATATTTCTCTTTTATTTAAACTTTACTCTTTTGAATTATGTAGATAAAATTTAAATTTGAGAAATTTCTATTCGAACTAATCAAATATCTTGTCCTAAAACCTTGAATAATAATTATTTATGAAAGTTAATATTTCAAAAAAACAAACGCGTTTGTGACTTATAAGCTAGGTTCGAAGATGCAGTTAAGAAAACGAAGAAACTCGGTCAGCATTGACTGACTACTAAAGAAAAACAAACATAAAGAAAGAAAGAAAGAGAAGAGAAGCCCTCATTTTTGAATCTCCACTTGAAAGAGAGAAAACACATCTGATTAGATCTGATACATCTGATTTCTTCATACAGATCCGATTCATCGATTCCATAACTGAGTTCTTCTTCTTACTAGGGTTTTGAGTTCCTATCTAGAAGATGGGAAGGCCCTCCGAGAATTGGGAGCGGCTGGTACGTGCGACTCTCCGGCGGGAGAAGCTTCGCCAGTCCGGCCAAGGCCATGAGAGGATTCCTAGCGGTATCGCTGGCTCTGTTCCTCCGTCACTCACTCGTGCCACCAACATTGACTTGATACTTCAAGCTGCTGATGAGATTCAGTCCGAGGATCCCAATATCGCTAGAATTCGTATGTTTACTCTCTCCTGTCAATTTATATGTTAATTATCGAATTGTAGATGCTGTGTATATGAATTTGAACTAGAAATGTATATTTTTGCAATAAGCACAACTAATTCCTTATATCATACTTCAAAATATTACCTGAAGCCTTATTTAGTATTAGAACAGTAAGCTTAAACCTAAACATTAGAAATAAATAAAAACTTGAAACTCAACACATTGAACATCATAAATATTTAAGTAGAATCCTCAAGGAAAGATTACAATGACATAAATAAAACTGTAAATAAATGTTAGCAACATACAACTAAAATACAGCACATAATGTTCAATAACTTAACTAAAACTCAGCAACCTTAAGGCTTAAACACTAAACATTAGAATACAAACCGATGAAGGAAGACTCTCAAGTTGCAGAGGAATTAGGGTTAAATAAAGACTGTAAAATGCACAATCCACAGGATGGGGGCCAAAATGGGGTCATTTATAGCCACTGTCTCTACTGGAAGTTTAGCATGTGGCTGAACGGCTCTGTCCGGTCAAGTAATCTATTGACTGGACTGTTTCTGTTTTTCTCTTGGTTCTGTCAGTCATGGATGTCTGACCTCTTTTTTTTGTTTTCCTTTTAGTGAAGATAGGTCTTCCAGAACATATGTGGTCCTATCAACTAGGAACTTCTGAAGTTTTACACATAAGTCTTTTTTGTTTGGGTAGTTTGTTGTTGCCTTTCTTTGATAAGAAAGGGTTCATTGTCTGTAGAAGTGTTATCATCCATGGTTACATGTACTTTTTCTATAAAGTGTGAGCTCTTCATAGCTACAAACATAACTATGGAAAAACTGCAAGAAAACAAAAATTCAAAAGATAGGTTATGTCTGGAAGGTTAGTGCCTGCCCACACATCGTATGTTTTTTCTGAAAACATCACAAAGATTGCAAAATAATTTTCATTCCTAGATCAATTTTTTGCCAAGTTTTCAAGAATATGCATTTCTTGTCAACCTCACACATACATCCATCCTGCATACCTTTATTAGATTATGTCCATTAATAGAGATGGTCAGTGTGTTTTATACATTAAAATATAAACCTCACACATATATTAAATGAAAACTAGAAATTGATAATTAAACTGTAAAGTGATTTCCATGCCTTTGTATTGCTACCATTATTTTTTCCATTTGACTTGTCCTTTTCTGGATCAAATGTCACTCTTTTACCTCACAGGTTTATATTGATTTATGTGTTCTCTTATTGTCTCCCTCTGGCAATGGATTTTATGAAGGGCTTACTACCTACTTATTATTTGCTTCTTATGAATGTGCCAAATGTATTGCATTCTTGTAATGTGGTGTAAATGAATTCCTGATGGTGATAGTTGATAATTATAATAAAAGTAAGATGGCTTCTTCATTTTGATTTTAGTTTGCGAGCAAGCATATACCATGGCACAAGATCTGGATCCTAATAGTAATGGTAGAGGGGTTCTTCAGTTTAAGACTGGCTTGACATCTTTAATCAAGGTACAACTCTAACATTTGTAGCTTTCTATGTATAATCGATGTACAATTATAACATTTGTGGAGATCCCTTATGGTCAAATATGCCTTCAGATTGATTGCAATTTTTCATTGAGCTGCTTATTTCTTTATGATTAATGCCTGATTTGTTAATGTTTGATTTACAGCAAAAGCTTGCCAAGAAAGATGGAGCTCGAATAGACCGTCATCATGATGTTGAACGTTTGTGGGAATTTTACCAAAATTACAAGAGTCGACATAGGGTTGATGATCTCCAAAGAGAGGAGCAAAACTTGCGAGAATCTGGAACTTTTAGTACTAACATGACAGAGTATTTCCTTTTCACGTTGCTATTTTTGTTACCTTGTCATACTGTTTTGTGCATACCAACTTGGTCTAGGTTAAAGATAACTCTCTCAACAAAAATTTCTTCACCTGCATATCTCTTTTGCAACCTCTTTTCGGATAATATTTTCTTCAATGAACATTATTTTCTTTTCTCATTCACAATATTTTTTTGGGGTTTTGTTCTCTGTTTTTATTGAACTATTGATGCGTAAACTGGACAATGAGTTTGAAGGACCACGAGTAGAATGCTGTGCACATTTGTTATTGGACATCAAACATATGATAAATGAATGTGTTCACAGGGGATATTTTTTATTTTTTTTTATATTTTGTTATAAGGTTTGATTAGTCTTCTAATGTTTGTGTAAAACCCATTCAGTTACTTTTCATCTACGGCATTAGCAACTAGACAAAAAATTCCTGAACAGAAATCTGAAACAGTATAAATGAATAATATGATGGTTGTTAGTGCTGGTTTAATCTGCTCCTTATCTGACATTTTTTACTTGAGCCCTGCAACACCCAACACCCTACGTTGATAACTTTGTGTAAGTTTTCAATAGAATATAGAGTATCCATGGAACTTTTCGACTGAGTGGCTAGGGTGTTGCATATTAGACCAATGGTCTGTTTAATTTGAAGTATATGGAATGAGAAAGTTTCAGTTCTAGTAACTCCATTACCTCAAAATCGAACTTAAGTCCGAATTACAACTGTCTTCCTTTGAATCACAAAACCGTATGGGTGGTGATTGTCTATTCAAACAGCATCAAGTCACTTGTGAGAGTGAGACTCACAAGGCTCTGATACCATGCCGAATTGGATAATAGTGTGTATATTATTCTATGGTTAGTAGTACTGTTTAAATACAAGTGTTACAAATTTGTCTAGATAATTTAATTAAGAGAATATTCTCCACAGTGAGGTATCCCTAATATTTATTAGAATAGGATTCCTGGTATATATGTTAGCAATTAGCATACAAGTTTGCACCAAAGGAATAGAACTGGATTTTGCAGCTTTATTCCAAGTCCAGATTTAATTCCTCTTTCATTCAGGTACTAGAATCATGTTTCTTTCTAGCTTAAAATTCTGTGCACTATATTTTGTTATTGAAGTTGTAAAGAAAATTCTGTATAATATTCATTCTTAAATGCTTACAAATTTTCTTCAGTTGCAGTGATATCCCAAATCCCTTTAATATTTGCATTTGATTTTAAACTTGTTACTATCTAGGAGTTCATTATGATCGTCCAAATAAGTATGGTACTGTTATTTAGAATCTTTATAAAGATCTAGTAACATGTCAGATATCAATCATTGCTCTCCTTAATATGATATCATATATTCGAGTTTCAGATTAGAGCTTAGATATTCAGAAATGAGGAAGGTATTTATGACAATGAGGGCTCTTGTTGAGGTGATGGAGGCCTTAAGTAGTAAAGATGCTGCACCTGATGGGGTTGGAAGACTTATTATGGAAGAGGTACTTCTGCTTTTGCCTCTGGTCACTGATGTACTTTTGATGCTAATTTCCCACCTGTTGTTGCACGTCTTACTACTAACATAATATCCTCGAAGACTTATTAATGAATTATTTTTCCCCTTATTTTGTTTATTTATTTTGAGAAAATGGTCAACTTTTTATTTAGAGTAAAGGAAAGTTATGAGCGCGAGGAGTAATCATGTTACATAAGAAAGAAAGGAAGACATAAAACACAAAGAAAATTAAGTTACAACAAGGGTTAGATTCCTATAAGATCGAAGTAGTCCCATCCCATGCAAATCCCTTTTTTTGATGGAGTCAAACATGTGCAGGAGGAACCCTTTGATTCATTCAATTCCGATACGCTTCCCTTATTCTGTTTATTTATCATTCCAAATAAGTAATACTATCATGTAACAGTCGTCTAAAAGGTTTACCTCTGGAAGGGATTGATGATCTTGTTGTTATTTTTTCAGTTGCGAAGGATAAAAAGATCAGGTGCAACATTGGAAAGGGAACTTACACCATACAATATTGTTCCTCTTGATGCACCATCATTAACCAATGCAATTGGCACATTTCCAGAAGTAAGTTAAGTCTTAGAATGTATATATTTTACATCATATTCTCTTTCAACATCGTTAGGCAAATTATAGTCTTCTTTTTTGTCTTTGTGAGTGCTAAACCAGTCCAACCTCTAGTAGTTTCTAGCAGATAACAGCAGTCATTGCTTACTCAGACTTGCTGAGCGACTACTCTAATCTATTCTCTAAGACTTTTCCTGAAGAAATAGTTTCAAAGGAATATTAGTTTTGTGTTGTTGTGGATGCTACATATTTTCTGATCCAACTTCAAGCAGTAGTTTTAGCAGATAACAGTCCATAATCTACTAATACTTGCCAAGTCACCACCATAATTTATTTATTTATTTATTTATTTTTTCTCTCTGTTTTTTCTGAAGAAATTTTATATCTGACAATTCTGTATTTCTTTTCCAGATTAAAGGGGCCATTTCAGCTTTAAAATACACTGAGCTGTTTCCAAGACTTCCTGCTGATTTTCAACATTCTGGAGAGCGGGATGTGGACATGTTTGATCTTCTAGAATATGTGTTTGGTTTTCAGGTTTTCTTCTTTACATGCCGACCTCTATTGATGGTTAATGATTGGTTGCTAGCATATGCCTGCCTTCTATTCATGGTTAATGCTTTGATTGCTTCTAGAATATGTGTTTGGTTTTCAGGTTTTCTGTTTGTTGAGAAAATCAAGTATTTTTGATATGCTATTACATATGATGTCAATGCCGTTTCTTGAACGGACATTGATCTCAATATTTCAACGACTTTGTGAGGCTCTTTTAATTTAGTACTAATGATTGTCCTTCTTTGACGATTTGATTGGTGTACGACTGCTGAAAATAATAATGAGTACAGTAATGTACTGTTTGGGTGATTCTTTTTCTTTTCTAAAAAAATCATAGTGCAGAAATGTACTGTTGTTTGGATGATATAATTGGATAGTTGGACATCTTTTGGTAACTGTCTTTTAAATAGTTTGATGAGTTTTTTTGTGTGTTTGATTTTTATACTGTTTGATTGATTATTTAGAATTCTCTTAACAGAGAGATAATGTAAGGAATCAACGAGAGAATGTGGTACTTACTATAGCAAATGCACAATCACGACTTGGAATACCTGTCGATGCTGATCCGGTGAGTATTTCACGTGACTCTCCTCCACGGTTCTATCTATACAGATGATAGTTGTAGCTTATTTTATTTTTAAAATTTACATGGTTGATGTTTCATATTGGCATTTTATTAGTTAGGTTGTTGTTGCCAACTTTTGTGCCTAAAATGAGATCATGAAAGTGATGCAAAGCGAACTAAAATTAGATTGGAAATAGATTGATTTCATAGAATTAAGATTAGACGAGGAGGAGAGAAACCCCAATGCTAGGGTTGAATTACAGATTGAGATGAGAGAAGAGAGAAAACCTTAGGAGAAAAGAAGAAAAAAGTTTTTTATGCATTCTACATGGACACATTGTGTGTTCCATCACTCTATTATTTTATTCAACAGACACATCGTGCGTTTCCAATTTTTTGCTAAGGATATATCAAGGGTTCTTGCATGGACACGGAAATGGGAATTTAGATTAATCATATTGAATCTCATCTCTTCCATTGGCTTCATGTTAGGGATTTTTTTTTTGTATGTTGCATTAATTGTTAGTGAAAATGTTACAGAAGATAGACGAAAGAGCTATTACAGAGGTTTTCAAGAAGGTATTGGACAACTACATTAAATGGTGCAAATATTTGCGGATACGCATTGTATGGAACAGGTAACCGCCATGCTCTTTGCTAATCATAGGTGTTTAAGTCTTCCTGTGCTTGAGGAAGAAATATCCGCATGTTAACTATTTGCACGGATCATTGTTTTCTTTGGGGTAGCTTGGAAGCAATAAACAGGGAAAGGAAGCTCTTTTTAGTTTCTCTGTATTTCCTCATATGGGGAGAAGCTGCAAATGTCCGTTTCCTTCCTGAGTGCATTTGCTACATATTCCACCATGTAAGGCAGTTCTACTTATCATTATATTCTTACCTTTTTTTTTCTTTTTTCTTTTCCCACTAAACTAGATTATGACCCTATATGATTAACTAATAGGAACCTTTTGGTTACAAGTCTCATGTTAAGTCCCACTAAATATCTACCATAACTTTTATCTTATTCATTTGTGGCAGTTTCAATTCCTTTTCCTATAAATGAAGTTTCCCAATTTTGGATGGTCATTCATTTTTGAAAGTGGTGTTTATTATAGTCTTTTTGCTTGTTCACTCTTTTTTAATGTATTGTGGATTTGGCGTCAATCTAAATCTGCTTTCTGTTTGTCGAATTTATATCATGAATGCCAATACATCAACAAATGTTCATTGCAGATGGCAAGGGAGTTGGATAGTATTCTGGATCATGGTGAAGCAACTCGTTCTACAACCAGCTGCCAGCTGGAAGATGGCTCAGTGTCCTACCTCACTAAAGTGATCTGTCCCATATATAAAACAATGTCAGAGGTTGGTGAAATTTTTTATTTGGTTTAGTAGTTGTATGTTATTATCTTTTCCCCGATCTTTATTACCATGACTATCTTGTTCCCTTGCAATGATTTCTCTTTGGTGTCTTGTCCAGCTTTTACTGGTTTAGCAGTCAACGTGTAGAGTCCCAAATCCGAACAGTGTCACCATAATATCATTCGAATCTATGTCTAAATACGTAAAAAAACATCCTTATTTATAATCAGAACAGTGCCAAACGAACCGGTGTTCTATGTATTTGTATATGATAGAGAATGGTTCTTTTCAAGTATAGCTCATTCCTCATGGTGGAATACTTCAAGCTTATTCCTCCAATTTGACCTTAGGCTTTATCTTCCATCTCTAGGATTCGCCTCCTGTTGTGTAGGGTTTGCTTCTTGCTCTATAGCCTTCGTTTTTTACTCTTAAAGCTTTGTATTGTGCTGTATTGCTAATTAACAGCTAGATAATGCTTTCAATAATACACAATTTTCTATCTATGTCCCAAAATTCAAAACTTTTTTATTAGAGAGAATATTTTTTTTGTTTAGCATAGTGCATTCCCCACTGAGATTTTACTTAATAATAATAGTAGTAGCTTAATGACAGTTTCTAAAATGACCTTAAAAACTTGACGTCCCTTTGAAACCAAACAAACCTATATATATAATATCTGAAATTGTGCTAATTTAGTGAAGAAGATTTTGTTGCAGAAGGTTTATTACATAATGAAACTATGCCTTAAATAGGCACACAAAAGATTAATTTGACAACAATATAGTCCCAGTAATTATGGTTGATATTTTCTGCACTCCCCCTAAGTCCAATTCCGTAACTTGTACTACTTGGATTTGCAACATTAACAGTGACATATTTTTTTTTTCCCGCTCTTATGCTGTCTCCTGCTCGCTTTGTTTCTGGCTCTTATGCCTTCATCTTTGGCTCTTATTGCTTGTCTCAGCAGCTTTGTATCCCACCTGTCTCATTTCTAGTGGCTACTGACCAAATACTATTTTATACTTAGCTTAATAGACCGTGGTCTTTAATGCGTTTGTGGAATAAGTATACGAAGTTGTAGTTACTGCTATTATTCATAGAACCCGGGCTTTTGAAGATGTAACTGTTTTGAATTTTGAGTCCTTTTTTATAAGAGTAAGGCCAGCTTTCCTTTTCTTATTGGGGATTGCTAAATAGATTGCATTGCATTACACTTTTTAGGAGGCTGCTAGAAATAATAATGGGAAAGCTGCACACTCTGCATGGAGGAATTATGACGACTTCAATGAGTATTTCTGGTTTGTTTTATATCTATCTTCATGCCCTGTTTTTATTTCTTAATTTTCTATGTACAATATTCCTTGATGTTATTATTTTCAATTTGCAGGTCGCCTACATGCTTTGAATTGGGTTGGCCTATGAAGCCGAATTCATCATTTCTATTGAAACCAACACCGAAGAGGAGGGTAGGTTAAGTTACTCCATTACTTTTTTCATGTTTATCCGGTGATAATATAATTTACTTCTTTAGGGTTGTTGATGAAGGATCCTGTTTGTCATTAAATGCGTGTTCTTTATTGGGCTTCAGGAAGGAAGAAATAAAAAATACAAAGAAATAATCACTATTTAGTTACCTATAAAGATAAGACATAATTAACTACAAGTTCCCTTCATCCAAAGAAATTAATTGTGTACCAAGATATATCCCTTCTTGGGCTCACATTCAAATCATAGTTTTGAAACCCGACACGACCCGGCGGTCGGACCGGCAAACCCGGTGAACCGGTCATCAAACTGGGCTGGGTTGATGAAAAAATTGGAAATGCAATCGACCCAGTTAAATCCGGCCAACCCGCCGGTTGGACCGGAAATCCGGAAGCCCGGGTTAACCCAGCGAGTTTATCTTATTTAAAAAAAAAAATTACTTTTTTTTTTTCTCATTTATCACTCTCTCAGTTCCCCTCTCCCCGTTTTTTGGTTCCCATTTGGTTTACCTATTTCTAATTCCATGTGGGTAGATTGCCGATTTCTAGTTCTAGACACTGAGATTGACACTCTTTCATTCACCTCAAGCTCCACCTCCTACTTGAACCAGCTGATTCCGCTTTTACCAGACTAAAAAAACGATTTAAGGTGGCATTGTAAGTCATAACTTAAACCTAGTTTCTTTTCCAGATAAAAAAATAGTTATCCAAAAATCAGAGGTTGTAGTTTGATTTGAAGTCTTGTCCCTCGCATTTGATGGATTTTTGCTATTTTTGTATTTTTTTATTATTATATGAAACCCACTGGTTGAACCAGTTGACTCATAAGTTGAACCACTAACCCAGTGACCCAGTCCCTTCATTGGGTTGATGACCGGGCCGAGTTTCAAAATTATGATTCAAATATCTAGGATGTAGAAAACTTCCATAAGTTTTCTTGTTGTGTAGGATAGATTTGCTTTATATTTTGTTATGACAACATCAGGAAATCAAGGAAACTGTCATGGAACAAATTATGCATGTGTCTAGCTTTATATCTGCTCATTCAATCTACTTTCTTGTCTAGACATAAATAGCAATTTGTTTGCGTGCTTGGCTCTTTATGCATGTGTCCAGCTTTATGTCCGCTCATTCCTTTTTGTTTATTTTTTACCTATCTGAGAGCAGTTGGTTTGGAATTTTGAAATTTATGCTGCTGTGCAATTCATCAATCTTATTCATTATTCCCTGTGTCATTGTATTAAATAGACGGGGAAGAGCTCTTTTGTGGAGCACCGGACTTTCCTTCACTTATATAGAAGTTTCCATAGAATGTGGATATTTCTTGTAATAATGTTCCAGGTACTTCTTTAAAATTTGCAGGCAGATTGATTTTAACTAGCTACTATAGTCCCATTACAATAACTTTTTCTAATTTCATAGGCTCTAACGATGATAGCCTTCAATGGGGGAAAACTCAATATAGACACGTTTAAAACTGTGCTTAGTGTTGGACCAACCTATGCCATCATGAACTTCTTAGAGAGTAAGTTCTTAATTACTTGCTTTACAATTTACTTGTTATTGGGTTTTTTTTAATAAAGGGTAAATTTTTCATTAATGAGAAAATTGTTGTGAAGCATTCAAAAGAAACAAAAAGAACATAAATAGAAAATGGAACACAATTACAGAAAATTAGATTCCAATAAGCTCAAAGAAGTCCCATCCGTTGCATATTCCTTTCTTCTTGATAGTTGCGAGAGTAAGGAGAATGAAGCCTTTGATCCTAGCAATGTCATACTTTTTCCTTGAAAGATTCTACGATTTCTTTCTTTCCAAATAGACCACCACATAATTGGGACGACTGGTTTGAACCAATTTACTTGTCATTAGTTTTCAACTACTTTTTTTTTGTCTTTTATCTTTATTTATTCTTCTTTTGCTGGTCATATTGGTCACTTGTAGGTCTTCTGGATGTGGTGCTTACTTTTGGGGCTTACACTACAGCTAGAGGAATGGCTAGATCAAGAATCGTCATTAGGTTTATCTGGTTTGGCTTGAGCTCTGTCTTTGTGACATATATGTACTTGTAAGTGAAGATATCCATCTTGTAAATTTTCATTTTCCACTCCACCCGTTCTATGACAGTTGATATCTGTACAAAGCGTAAGATAGGTTGGTTACAAATATGCCATTTTTGGAATGCACCCATAGTTTAATTAAAAGGCAATTTCATAAAAAAATTGGTATGATAAACTAGCATTTGTCACATAGAAAGGACAATGAGAATGAGGTTTATGAATGGATATAATGAGTATTTTTTTCTTTGTTTCCTGGTAGTCTGATTCTTATGGTTCATAATTTTGCTTTCTTCAAACACTTGAATTTTCAGGAAGCTGATGAGAGAAAGAAATAGGTCGTTTTCGGAATCCCTTTATTTCCGGGTCTACATTCTTGTGTTGGGTGTATATGCAGCTTTACGTCTTGTGTTCGCCATGTTGCTCAAATTACCAGCATGTCATACTTTGTCAGAAATGTCTGATCAATCATTCTTTCAATTTTTCAAATGGATTTATCAGGTAATAAATCTTAACAATCAGAAGTGATAATCCCATACAACGAGTTTGACAGTAGTGTGATTGATAACTTGTTTCGATGTTTACAGGAGCGATATTTTGTTGGTCGTGGCCTTTATGAAAGGATGAGTGATTATTTACGGTTAGTATTTTTTTATTGCTAAAAGTTCATGTTATTCATTTCGGAGCAGATTCTCCGTTATCTCGCTCCAATGGTCGGAGTGATGACCATCAAAGCCGGGAATTTTAGCGAAACTATTCTCACTTCTCTCTTCTCCCATCTCTTGATTAGGCACACAGCTTAATCACTCTCTCCCGGTGGTTTATGTTTGGAAAGGCCTAATACCAAATGTAGTAATAGAGATATGCTCACTGAAGTCACAAAATATTATTAAAAGAACTGGGCTTAAATAGTCTTTAATCTCCACCTTAGCTGCCAACAGATTGTCCTAATCTAGGAATAAATGAGTCAAATAACAACTAACTCACACTACTCATGATTAAGGAAATAAACAACGAGCATTAGCTGACCAAGGACTTGGTATTTATTAACTAAATAACTAGAAATAAATACTAACAAAATCTAGGAGTTCTTTATTTGCTTGGAATAAGTAAGCTATGTGATAAATGCAACAAGTAAATTATAATTTATCTAGAAAAATAGTAGGTGGCTAATCTAGATAAATATAGGAATGAAGCATACAAAAACAATGCACACCCAACAACAAAATAAAACTGAGGGGAAAACAAAAAGTCTTGTCTTAGGCCAGCCAAAGACCAACCAACTCGAAATCAAGCATCATCGTACCAACCAAGAACCACAACATCAGAACTCATCAATGGGTAGAGCAGGCAGTAGGCAAAACAAGGATGAGGTTCTACAACTTTGTTTAATTTACTTTGGTTAGTTTAGTTCATTTATTTTCTACAACTTTGAGGTAGGCAAATCAAGCATGAGGTTCTACAACTTTGTTTATTTCAATTTGGTTAGTTCAACTTTGTTTGTTTATTCTCTATTTGGGTGAAAATCTCCATCTTAACACAATCAAAGAACTTCTCCCATGAAATGGAGGATTTCATTGGAGAATGCAAATAGAACCCTAGCCGAGAAAGTGAAACCCAAATAACTAATTCTCCCAAGAAATGGAAGATTTCACCCAAGTTCCCTCACTTCATTCACAACAAAAGAAATCCTTTGTCAACTAATTCTCGAATTCAAACATGAAAGCTACACTCATCTTCAAGCAGGACAAAAGTTTTGCAATCGATACATACCTTTTTTTTTAGAACGCTGGGTTCGATTTCTCCTTCGGAATGCGACTAATCCCCACGGGTTAAGCACATAGCCCGTAAACACACTTAACCAATTAATCAGACGAGCGGAACTTGACGCCACCTGACGGGTTCGAACCCAGGACCTCCAAGGAAGTTGGGGATATCTACATCTTTTTGCCGCTAGGCTAGAAGAGGGGATAATCAATACTTATCTTGCTTCTTACTCGCTCCTTCTTGTTGGAAAACCATGGCAGTTGAGATTGAGTCTTCTGATCTCATGTTGGAAACCATTACCAAAATATAAGGACCCAGTGAGAATCTCTAGAGGGAAAGTTTGTTATTTTTACATATACTTTTTTTTAATCCTTTTTTAGGTTAGCTTGCCAAGAATTTATTAATGAGCTTAAACACCGTTTTTTTTAATACGTAAGCACACAAATAATTATGTTTCTTAAAAAAAGGATCTTAAAAGCTTACCCTGTCGGTGAAATACTTGATTGTGGATTATTTATTGTATATTTGATCTCCATGTAGCAGGCACATTAATTTCTTCTACTGCAGGTATGTGCTATACTGGTTGGTGATTTTTGCTTGCAAATTCACGTTTGCATACTTTCTTCAGGCAGGTTTAACATTTTCTTAAGTAATTACTATTTGGATGTCTGTACTCATAAACACATGCCATCTTTTATAACAATATTTTTATTCACCAACATTTCTTTATCATGCAGATTAGACCACTTGTCACGCCCACCCAAATAATAATGAATCTTCCGCCACTTCAGTACTCTTGGCATGATTTAATATCAAAAAGTAAGCTTGGTTGTATTTTCATCTTATATAATCGTATTTCATATAAATAATCAATGACATGTACTAAAAAATATAATATTTGTCACTATTTGATTTTGTTCTAGGATTGTGTTTGATAAATTTTTTCTTCAAAATTATCGTAATGATTAATTAATTACTTTAATATTGAGTGAATAATTAAAAATATTTTGATTTTCTGTAAGTCGTGGTAATAAAAGACTAATACAATATATTTAAGGATAATAAAAATATACATTCAATTGAGATGATTTATTTAGAACTAGAATCTTTATAAAATATCCTATAAAGTCATTAAACTTTCTAAATGTCCATTATAATTGACTTAAATATAATGAAAGATTTTAGAAAGTTTAATGATGGTTATTTGGGCTAATTAGACAAGTGTTTGGTTTCTTTAAGAGACTTTTACATACAATATAGATTATCATCTGGTAAAAGTTTCCTATGTGCCTAGATTATTTATATTTTTTTTAAAAGGTCAACATTATGTCTTAAAAAGCGTGAACACGAAGTGTGTTCACAAGTTACAACTAAAAGAGAAATAACCACAAAAGTGTCGAACTGGATCCTTATCATCTCAAAGAAGTCCCAATCTTGTGCAAGTCTCTCATTTTTTAAGTGACGCGATAGTGTAAACTAAAGGGGAAATCCCTTTATCCTCTCGTTGTAAACCTCTTCCTTCTAACATGCGTTCCTTCCAAGTGTCCACCACAAGATAAGTGAGATGACCTTCCATCCTTGTGGCGTGCACCAACCAAGCAAGGAACAATCCATTGAATATTGAAGATGTTCCGCAACATATTCCAGATGTTAGTGGCAAGTGAGTAATGAAGAAGTATGTGATGAAATGTCTCCATGTGACATTTACTAATAAAACAACTATGTTATCTTTGTAATATGCATATACACCAAGATAAATTCATTACAAGATTTAGCATGTCACTAGTTTTTTGTGATTTCCCCTTCTTTGCAATGAATCAAGAGAGTGGACAAAATAGTATCTACTTATATTTAGCGAGTCAGTTAGCCCCTTAAGCTATGATATGAAGAAAGCGGACAGAATAATATCCAAGGTATCTTTAACGAGTCAGATAGCCCATAAGCTATGTTGGACAGGATAGGAGCTGCTATTCAGTTAGGCAGTGAGGGATGCTCATAAGCTATGCTGGACCAACTAGAACTGCTATCTAGTTCTGTTGTGAGATATGCTTTCAAGCATTTAAGTGGTCTTGTCTTGTTCATGAGTGATCAGCAAGGTGGGGAGAATAGTCAGCGATACCAATTTACAAAAAAATATGTTGAAGGTGGAGACTATTAGAAATATGCTTGTGATATTCTCAAGACTTGTGTTGGATGAGTTACACTTGTATCCACATCTCAAAGTTTAACATTGTATGATGATTCTCATGTGATCAAATCTTATGCAAAAGGGAGTTCGAATGAGTAAATGATCAATATTTAGGCTTACTGAAGTTATTGTTTTTTAATTCATTATTTTGGTATCGTCTCTACATTCCTAAAAGATGTGAACTGAGGAACAATGGGAGTAGATCTCAGAGTTCATTTCTGTTTTCAATTCATGAGTCATGACCAATATGACTTGGAAGATTCCTTTGTAATTAGGCCGAAGACAGGAGTATTATTAACTGTATTTGATTGCTACTATGTGATTATGGCTCATGCATCTTTTTTTTGTAGATGTTGCCAATCAAATTGAAAAACACCCATATTTGAACATGCTTTTCTTGAAGTTATATTTTTTTTTGCATAATCTCAATCTTGCTGTTTCTAGAAGACCGTCACATATAGGCTGTATTATGAGATTAGCATATTTCAATGTACATTGTCCAAGGGACATTTTTATGCTTCCGCTCACATATCTTCTCTCACCTATCGCCATAAGTATTTTATCATGAAAAATGGAATCTTAAAGTTAGACTACTGAGAAATCAAGGTTAAAAGCAGGACGATTTCGCTTAGCAGACTGTCTCCTTAGTTCACATTGATCGACTATCAATTAACATTGGATCTATTAGGATACAAATGCTGAAAATATTGACATAACATGCAATTTTGCTTTCCACAATTGGAGTTTCCTGATCTCATTTAGTTCCTGCTTTGAGTTTTGCTGGAGCCTGAAGTATCTTCTTCACATACTTTTTATGTCATTCTGCTCTTTATGACATGTATTTTGTTTTTGCATCTTTGCAGATAACAACAACTTTTTGACGGTCATCAGTCTCTGGGCACCTGTTGTGGCTGTAAGTAACTAGCATTTTTGCTCCTCTGTAATGGGTAATATTATTCATATACCACTTATACACTTCTAAGTTCCGCTTAAAGATTCTTAAGAACCAAGGGGACTGAGTAAAGTGTGAGAACCCAAAATCTAATATCTTTAACACCATCTCTGGTAACGACTCTCAAAATCCTGAGTTTGCAATTGGGAATCTTCAATCGTAAACTCAATCGCCAAAGATCTCAAAAGAGACATTAAAGATGCCTCATCAGTGACAATCCAAAAGGCACCATGAACCAACCTTGGACTACGCCAGGTAAAAAGATTGAAAAAGAACACCTTAAGATGCCTTTATTGCATACAAGTGTTGGCGTAAAATTAAATAACTTTGGAACTAGTTCCAATGTAAAGGCGTTTAACCCTAACACCTCTGAGGTTTGGGCAAGGAGCAACATCTCAAGGAGCCATATTAGAACTGATCCCCTCCTATTTGATGTTTTATGTATTTTCATTCTACTTTGATTAACTCATGACACTTGACATCATTGACTTTGTTTTTAATGGTTTGATTTTTCCATAGTAAGTGCGACTTTTGCATTTACCTTGTATCAATGAAAAATAATCTCACTTAAAAAAAAGACGTTGATAGAATCATAGTCAAAGCGTTTTAGTCCCACGTTGAAAATATTCATATTGCTCGATAAAAGTGGTTTCATTGGTAGGAGGAAATTCGTTGGCTGGAAATGATAGTAGGAGGTGGATGTCAAGGAAGAGAGAGAGCCAGTGAGCGGGAGAGTTTTGAAAATTTATTTCAAAATGGCACGGAAATGAACACTGCATACTCTCTTTCTCTCTTTATTCATTGATCAACAAGTATATATGTCTTAAATGGATTGTAACCTATTATTTCATTTGTGGTGCTAAATCCAAAAATAATTCACTGGTGATTTCACATTGTTTCTTAATTTTGATATATTCCTTCAACTTCTTATTTCAGATCTATCTTATGGATATTCTCATATGGCATACACTTTTATCAGCAATAGTGGGTGGAGTAATTGGTGCGAGGGATCGCCTTGGAGAGGTGTTAACAAGTCATTTTCTTGTGAATTTGTTTATGTTATATGCTTAATATTACATCTCCATATTTTAGTTTGAGTTTTGTCTTAATTCCCATTGAACTTACTGTTTGCTTCCTTTTTATATTTTTTTGTTAGATCCGTACACTAGATATGGTGCACAAAAGATTTGACAGTTTCCCAGAAGCTTTCACCAAGAATCTTGTCTCTTCTCAAACGAAACGGTAAAATTTCTTTTGTCTCTCCACATATGACTTTTGGATTCTTTTAATGATTTTCATTATTTTTTTTAAAGGCATTGTCTTTTGTTTTTATTAAATCAAAGTCCAGCTACACTCAAGTGAAAAAAAAAGTCATAGTTAAATCTACCTAAAAGCAAATAAAAGAAAGAGCTAATAAACTAACTGTAACCTATCTGTCTAGACAAAAGAGTAAAAAAGATGAGAATGCTAGTGGTGTTGCCCCAAAATGCATTATGGTTGGAATTTTTTCTTCAATGGTTTATATATATATATATTTTTTTTTGTCTCTTACAGGATACCATTCAACTTGCAGACACCTCAGGTTGGTATATTTCTCCTGAAAGAACTCTTTCATTGTTTACCTATAGCTGGTTTGATAAAATGTCTAGCCTTATTTGTCTCTTTACTTTGTAATTTTATTCTCTCCGGTTGTTACACTTTTATTATCCTCCGTCTAGTTTTTTTTGTAAATTCTAATTTATTTACCATATATCGGCTTTATAGTTACCTAATTAGTCTTTCTTTACCATTATCTTGCTTACTTCTGTTTATCATATATATTTTTTCTGTTAATTTATTTTTTCCTTTTAGTTAACAACACATGTTTTGTCTAAAACTGAAGTGTTTTCTGAGTTATGTGTGTTTGAATTGGGCGGCAGGCTCCTCATGATAACAATAAGATATATGCAGCCATATTTTCCCCATTTTGGAATGAAATAATTAAGAGCTTGCGGGAGGAAGATTTCATAAGCAATAGGTATGTTATTATTTTTAACAAATCAATAGGTATGTTATTGAGTTGTGCATTTGCCTTGTAGACTCTTGTCTCTTGTTATTTTGATTCCTAATTAAACTCCTGAACAGGGAGATGGATTTGCTAGCTATGCCAAGCAACTCTGGCAGTCTGAGATTAGTTCAATGGCCTTTATTTCTTCTAAGCACCAGGGTCTCAACTAATATTTTCTTCTCTAATTTGATCATCAACAGAATATTATTGTAGCCTTGTTTATAGACAATTGAATTTGCTTAATGCAGATCTTGCTAGCAGTAGATTTGGCAGTGGATTGCAGAGATACGCAAGCAGATCTCTGGAACAGAATATGCAGAGATGAATACATGGCATATGCTGTTCAAGAGTGTTACTACAGTATTGAAGCTATTTTGCATTCCTTGGTTGACAATGAAGGAAGACTTTGGTTAGATATCCTTCCATTACATATGCTCATTTACCCACTTCCACCCAACAATTCTCTTTTATTTTATCCAAATCATCTATCCAACAGTGCCTTTTTGCATAATTGTATGTTGACAGGGTTGACCGTATATTTCGTGAAATTAACAGCAGTATGCTAGAGGGTTCTCTTGTTATAACATTGCATTTTAAGAAGCTGAATATGGTTCTCTCCAGATTTACTGCTCTCACTGGGCTTCTGGTAATTTTTTCAATAATGTCTTACCGTTGGTTATACATTTTTGGGCTTCAGATTGATTACTCTCCTTTACCCCATAATCATCTAGCATGCAAACTGTCCCCTTTTCTTTTGTGTTGTTAGAATGCAATCTTAAGAAAAATGGCATCTATGATGTTATTATCAATACAGCTTTCCTTAAAAGAGAAATTTGTTTTTTTGACAGATTAGTAGTATTCAATTTTCTTTATAAATGTTCTATGAACTATTCATCTTTCCTTTGTCGTGTAACTGACCTGACCGGTAAGATTGGGTCCTTATGGTTTAGACCCATTCATTTGGTTAATCTTGTTTCCTTAAATCTAATGGATTCACTTGGCTTAAGAACATCTATATACAACAATTTGTAGATCTTTGTAAGGGGCATATCTGGACATGATTTCACTTTCATCTAAACTCTCTTGAGCACTTTGTGCGTTCTGAAATTATTCCCTTTTTGGGTTAACCTTTAAATTTTCTTATGGCTATTCCACAGCATTAGGTTCCAAAACTCAAATCTTGTGCCCCTTGTCTCAATTCATTCCAGCTTAGTGAAAGCACTAACCATTGGAGATTTAAGACATTTGAAGCATCTTTTTCAAAGTTGCCTTACTGCATATTCTTAACATATATATGCTGCATATGCGGTGGTTATGTTCAATATTATTCACTGTAAGATGTTGTAACAGATACGGAATGAATCTCCTGAACTTGCGAAAGGGGCTGCCAAAGCCATGCATGAATTTTATGAGGTTGTTTCTCATGAACTATTGTCATCTGATTTAAGGTATGAAGTTGCATTTTACTATACTGCTTGTCTCATATGTATCACATGCCAAACATCGTCATGATTCCTGAAACTAATATCATTTGATGATCCAGGGAGCAGCTTGACACATGGAACATATTAGCTAGGGCAAGAAATGAAGGGCGACTCTTCTCTAAAATTGAATGGCCTAAGGATCCTGAAATAGTAAGGCTTCATATTTCTACTTCCACAAGTTTGTGATGCCTGGGTTTACCCAATATTCATCATACTTTTGTTGCAGAAGGAGCAGGTGAAGCGCTTGCATCTACTTCTTACAGTGAAGGATTCTGCTGACAATATTCCTAAGAATCTAGAGGCACAAAGAAGATTGCAATTTTTCACTAATTCCTTATTTATGGCCATGCCTCCCGCAAAAGCAGTTGCTGAGATGATGCCGTTCAGGTACCCCATGGAGTTAATTAATGGAGTTTTTCTTTTTTCTAGAAAAAATCCACTTATACTTTAACCTTAAGAGAAGAGCACCCTTGAAGCTGTTGGGATTTTATTACTGATCATATTAATTCTTTTAGATTTAGTAGTAGTTTAATGAGTTTTTATTGTTATTATGCAGTGTTTTCACTCCGTATTACAGTGAGACTGTTCTTTATAGTTCCTCTGAGCTGCGAGTAGAAAACGAAGATGGAATATCTATATTATTCTACCTTCAGAAGATTTTTCCTGGTATCTTGTATTTTCTAAAGAGTTTTTGTCTCTCTCCTTGCTTGTTAATTTGTTACACTTGTTAGGACTTCAGGTTATTTACTGTATTTATTTAATACTTCCAATCTAGTCCAGCTTCATATTGGACTCAATCCAATCCAGCAACATATAGGGCTGTAATTGGCAATGCTGTTGATGATTTTGTTTTTTATGGATTTTCTTAAATGGTTCTCAATAGGCAGTCAAGTTTCTTTTTTTGCGAAAAACGGCAGTCAAATTTTGGTTTATATATATATATATATATATTTTTTGAAATGTTACAGTTTGTATTAATAGGGTCTAATAATACAAACACAATGTCTGCCATTTTGAACAAGTGAGTGTATGTTGTTCATTCAACAACTTAACCACTTAGTCACATGAAGTTTACGTTGTTCCTTCAACAACTTAACCACTTAGTCACGTTGAATTGGTTGATTCATATATTATTTGAAGTTTGTGTTGGTTTTTCTACTATGAACGTCCTAGAAATTTGTGCATATGACCTAATGACAAATATGACTAGTAGTGGAAGAAGTTATTTGAAGACAATAATCACTGTGGGCTTATTTTTTTTTTTTTTTGAAAAAGTCAACTTTTCATTATGAAGATGAGGAAGGGAAAAAAAGTCTACCTTTCATTATGAAGACTGGGAAGGATAAAAACAAAATACAAATAGAAGAAATTTAAATGTCAATAAGATTGAAAATTTCTCAACTAGACCCACTTTTTCGGATTGAAGTAAACGCGTGTAACATGAATCCTTTGAGAAGATTGTACCCATAACTTTTCTCTTCGAAGACTCCTCTATTTCTTTCTTTCCAAATCGTCCACCACATGATGAGAGGGATTGGTTTCCAGCCGTCCGCAGTATTGTTGCTAGAACTCCAGTCAATCCATTTGACCCAAAAGTCGGTAACATTTGGTGGAGTATCCGATTGGAAATGAAGGAGGTGACATAGAGGGTTACTACTGACCCCTAATTCCACTTTGATATGGATCAGATTGTGATGGCCCAGTGTCAAGTGTCTTAGTTTTCTTTGCTTAGGTTAACTGCTGATGTCTATCCGTGGTGAATTCAGTTTCATAATACAAATGTTTTTAGACCTAGACGTAAGGAGTGGAGAAAGAAGTTGTGTCTATATCACCTTGAGTTACATCAGGTAGAAGTGTACAGTAGTATAAGCTTACCATAAGATGAATATAGGCTAGACAACCATCCCGATAACTAAAAATCTCTAATACCCACCTTCCAGTTGATGGTGAGGTGGATAATTGTCCCAATTTTTTCATATAATGTCTAGACAAGACTATAGTAGTAATATTATTTTTTTCAGATTTGAAAATTGCACTATCCAAAATATGCTCGAACTCTACAAAGTTTGAGAATCTAATTCATTTTATTGTTTTTATATAAGGATATTGTTAGGGTAAGCTTAAGATAAATATATTGTTAGAGCAAGTTAGTAATGGAATTTAGATAACCTACTAGGGTAACTAAAGTGGCAAGAGTCGTTCCTAAGAGTGCAAAGGCTATGGCTTTGATTCCCACTAAAAACGCCTTAAGTTGAAGTGGGGGTTGTGCTAGCTTCCTAAATTAAAAATATATTTATACATCTCATTAAATTTGCTGATTTAGAATAAATACAAACTTTGATTCAGAATGGGTGCTTAAAGGTATCAAATATTAATTTAAAAATATCACAAGGGTAAAACATGAATTTGGAAGAGTAATTTACTAAAGGATATCTTAGGTACATCAAAGAAATTTCTGGCTTCATACACACTTTTATGCATAGATATAGATAGTTTACACATCAATTTTTGTTGTAGTTAAGTTCCATTGATGTTCAATTGTATAAATATGTACTTTTCTCAAATTTAGATGAATGGGACAACTTTTTGGAACGTATTGGCCAAGGAGAGACTGCTGCTGATGAACTTCAGAAGAGCTCTAGTGATGCCTTGGAGCTTCGATTTTGGGCATCTTACAGAGGCCAAACTCTAGCTAGGACAGGTCAAATTCAGTTGATTCTAGCTCTTTGTTGCTTCTTTTGTGTGGTATTTCATTTGGAGTATGTTATGGCAGGAATATTTGTTTGATTCTGATTCTATTTTCTGCATTTTTTAAACACAGTGCGTGGAATGATGTATTATAGAAGGGCATTAATGCTGCAGAGTTTTCTGGAGGATAGATCTTTGGCTGGTAACCTATCTTAAATATTGTGAATTTGTTTCTCATTTGAGAAGAAAGCTTGACTTTACCAAATTTTGCCAATAGGGGACAGCAACCCACGTTCAACCTTCCCTTCAGTACAAGGATTTGAAATGTCACGCGAAGCTCGGGCACAAGCTGATATAAAATTTACTTATGTTGTCTCTTGCCAAATCTACGGGCAACAAAAACAGCGAAAAGCACCTGAGGCTAATGACATTGCGCTGTTGTTGCAAAGGTACCTGAATAATCAAGTTACATGCACAATGTGTTGCTGCGTATCCCTTGTTTTCTGTAGAATTATCAAAATTATTAGGGTTTATCCGTAAGTATTAGGAATTATTGTCACTATTATCTGCTGTAAATAGGTCAGATTTTATTAGATACTTTCTGTTGGGAGTTCCTGTAATTGTGGAATCAGCTTCCCTTATCTATAAGCCCATGAGAGATCTATATCCGTATGAGTTATGTCCCCTTTCTATAAAAAGATGACGTAATTATTCTCCCCATGAATATCATAATTTAAGGAAATATCATATCTAATATTCAAGGTTCTTCTAACTGGTTATTTTCTAGGAAAATTGTCAACAATTAGTCAAATTTGTAATGAACCAAACAATAATATTTTTAATAAGTAACTTCCTTTGGAGGGTTTGGAGGGTTTGGATGTTTCACCATGGTAGGGAGACTTTCTTGTATAAGTTTGCAAAATGTGGAGTATACAAGCAAAATAAATTATTCCCAAATAATCCTAAGAGTTGCCTAGAAAGTCTAAATTACTAAAGGAAAAGCTAAAATAAGTCATCTAAGTTCTATCCTCGAATATGTGATGTGTAATTTTCTCATCTGTTGTATATTTGAGAATACACTTTTTCCAAGTTACCGTGCTGAAAGATTAAAGGATAATTTTCTCCATCTAGATATATAGATATGACACTAGTTGTAGTGTCGAGGCAACAAAAATAAAAAAGAAAAACATTTGTGTGTGCCAGAGTAAAGGCTAGAGAAGATTTTGTTTTCAAAAAGGGTTAAAGGCTGACACTAATTGGTGATTCATTTTAAGGTACATGTATTACAAGAGAAGATGAATTCAGTTTCTCCCCAAAATATGTTAATATGCCACGGAAGAACATACATTTTAAATTTTTAATGAATTATTAACCTCTTGCTACCTTTTTGGACAAAATGTTGAAACTGTTATATCTGTATTCTTAGGAATGAAGCTCTCCGTGTCGCTTTCATACATGTGGAAGAGAGTGGTGCTCCTGATGTAAAAGATTCTAAGGAATACTTCTCAAAGCTTGTCAAAGCTGATGGAAATGGAAAAGATCAAGTATGCCATATTGATAGTGATGATTGCCTTCTCCATAACTTGTGCACCTATTTTGGATTGATCCAAACCTCAATTTTCTCTCCTTTTGAGTGTGCTCATGTTTTTATTTTTTACTTATTTTCTTTAGTATGCAGTATTCTTAGTTATAGTCTTCTGTTTTTTAGAAATATCTCTAGGATTTAGTTCCCTTCTCTATTTTTTTAGAAATATCTCTAGGAAGAAGTCTGTCATTTCTCTCGATGGTGAAGAGTTTAATGAGTCAACCATAGTTGTATTAGTGTCCCAGAAAAGAATGTTATTTCCTATCTTGCTATTTGTGATTATACATCAGTCATTTTCACTGTACAGAAATTTCTTTGATGTAATTCTTGATACATATGGCTTTGACTAGAATTATGATGCCATTTTTCTTTGTGCTCCTGATTTCTTCATTAATTTGCTGTTCCTTACCTTGTTGGGATTTTGGTTGACATATTACATTTTATTCTCTTACCTTAATATCAGCTAACCATTTGTTGCACATTATTGATATGTACTCTATGAACAACTATTGTGAGTTTACTTGTTTGGTTATGTATTCATGCTCCTTTTCTTCTTGGTGTTTCTCCTTTCAATTGTTAGTGTTGCATAGTCAATATCTTAGGGTTTTTAGATCATATGGTAAGCATTATATTTGTAAGTTTCATATGGTAGTGAATCTAGTTTTCTTTTTAATTGTGAAGGAAATATATTCTATTAAACTTCCTGGAGATCCAAAACTTGGTGAAGGGAAGCCTGAAAATCAAAACCATGCCATCGTATTCACTCGTGGTGAAGCTGTTCAGACTATTGACATGAATCAGGTAAATTAATGCATATACCTTGACAAGAAAAGACCGTTATGTTTGAAGAGCAATAACCTCGTCGGTGGGGATATTATGGACTTGAATAAGAGCCTTAGACAACAATTTGATTGAGAGCCTTCAGGGTGTGGGATACTGTTTTTTGCGTTTTTGTTTCTTTCCTTTATGGTTGCTTTGTTGCATTCTCGGCGCCTTGAATGAAGTTACATATGTTTAGCTATCATAAATGTTACATTGAAGCTGACGTATTTCTTTTACATTCTTGATTCTCAAAAGACCTAATCATTTTCCACCAAGAAGTTTCCCATGCATAAGGGGTTTTGTCTTTTTTTATTGAATGATAATTTTGAAACAATTGTCTTTTATTGTTCTATAGTGTCTGTCAAGTTTGTTTTTTACATGTGGTAGTTCACAATAGCTTTTTTTAGGTGTAACAAATTCTTTAGAAGGATGTTGCATTGTTGAATTAGTAAACCCCAAAAATTGAACTGATGGGATACTTTTATTTTTTCTAAATGAAGTGTTTCATACTGTGATTCTTCTTGATTTATTTAAAGGCTATTGTTATCATAAAAAAAGGAATATGATTTTTCTTTGACCATATATTCATTGATATGGCTGAAATAAATGGATTCCAAATGGATGCTGTATTCTTGCAGGCTAGCAAATAAGTATATAATATCAGCTGAAACTATATTTTCTTTTCAACTGTTTTGATTGAAAATGGAAAAGGAGATCATGAATTATCAATAGTGTAACTGTTGACATTGTGTGTGTATGCCATTTCTTTTTGTGGTGATGATAGTAAATGGTTTAGCTGAATGTTTGTTTGGCCACATAGCTTAGCTTTTTCTTTTCTTTATTTATTATTTAGGATAATTATCTAGAAGAGGCCATGAAAATGAGAAATCTCCTCGAGGAATTCAAGGCAGATCACGGTCTTCGCCCTCCAACAATTCTCGGTGTTAGAGAGCATGTATTTACAGGAAGGTAGAAGTTGCCTCTTTTCTCATTAGAGAAATAGTTTATATGTTTCCACTTTTTTCTTGCTGACTAATCATGCTTGCTTGAACCATGCAGTGTGTCTTCATTAGCTTGGTTTATGTCTAATCAGGAAACAAGCTTTGTCACATTAGGCCAGCGTGTTTTGGCAAAGCCACTCAAGTAAGTACTGTGATACTGTTGCATAGAGAATTACTTGCTTTCCCTAACGGATTCTTTGCACAAGGTCTGATCCTATGCCGTTTCAAACCTCAAGTTGGGTATATGACACAATGGAGACATGATAAATTATCTTAGCATCCATTTACATAAATTTATCTGGAATTCTAAGTATTCACTATCTTGGGTATCCTTTCCATCAGTTTTGGTCATGGATTCACGTCCATGGCTTCCGCTCTGCAATAATATTCAATTAAGAATCATTTGTTTAGCTTATGATGTCATTGGGGAACTCCTGGGCTGCTTGTGCTGTCTAATGAGCTCTAGCATCTTGCTGGTTTCGTTACTTCTCATATGAAAACTATTTGATGTTTTGGCATCACATCTGCAGAGTTCGTATGCACTATGGACATCCTGATGTTTTTGATCGCATCTTTCATATTTCTCGAGGAGGTATTAGCAAGTCCTCTCGTGTTATCAACATTAGTGAAGATATATATGCAGGTAATTGCTCTGGTTCTATAGTACTTTTGATTTATTTCTGTGAGACTTGATCACTAAATGAAATTAAATTTTAATCCATGCGAGTAAAGAAATATTTGAGCATTTCTGTGATTTTGTAAACAGTCTAATGTTACTCAGATGTTTTTGTTGCTGTAGTTCAGTTTTGATGTGAGTAATATTAGAAGTATAAGCAACATCAATTATTCCACTGCTTTTTGTGCAGGGTTCAATTCTACATTGAGACAGGGAAATATTACTCATCATGAGTACATTCAGGTTGACTATTGTAGCATTATTGTGTTTTCAATAGTGAATGTGTTCTTTAACTGATTAGATTTGAACTCAGGTTGGTAAAGGAAGAGATGTAGGGTTAAACCAAATTGCACTATTTGAAGGTAAAGTTGCTGGTGGAAATGGAGAGCAAGTTCTGAGTAGGGATATATACAGGCTTGGACAGCTATTTGATTTTATTAGAATGCTGTCCTTTTACTTCACAACTGTTGGCTTCTATGTCTGCACAATGGTACATGATCTCTCTAGAACTTGAGTCGTTTCCCAATAATTTGAAGCTAATTGACGTGACCGTTCCTAGATTATGCACTTCTTATTTTATATTTTTGTTCTGATTGTAGATGACAGTTCTTACGGTATACACCTTCTTATATGGGAGAGCTTATCTGGTAAATCTGAGGATATATTTTCATAAATATTTCCATTCTCTATTTTTGATTGTTATGTAATAGTTGAATTGTTCTGATTGTTTCAGGCCTTTTCTGGACTGGACCGTGGAATTGCAAATGCCGGTAAAAGGCTGGGAAGCACTGCTCTGGATGCAGCTCTAAATACTCAATTTTTGGTCCAGATTGGAATTTTTACTGCTGTTCCGATGATAATGGGTTTTATACTTGAGTTAGGATTATTGAAGGTTGGATGCAGCTCTAAACATATTTGATTGATTTTCATAGGTTTAAGTGGTTGATTAGAATCTTGGTATGATTTTTATGATTGAATGGTAGAGTTAGGAATGAACATATATGAGATATTCTAAAATAATTAATTTTGATGAAACAAGGTCTCAAGAATTTCTAGTTTGATGCAGCTTTAAACATATTTGATTGATTTTCATAAGTGTAAGTGATTGATTAGAATCTTGGTATGAATTTTATGATTGAATGGTAGAGCTAGGAATGAACATATATGAGATATTCTAAAATAATTAATATTGATGAAACAAGGTCTCAAGCATTTCTTGTGGGACAAAGTGATGGTTTGGGTTGTGAAGGGTTCAAAATGGAGTAGATATGATTTGATACTTGAGAGGTAGTTGGAAATTATATGATTACCTTACTTGCAAGGTTAGCAAAATATGGCCTATGGCCGATTTCATAACCTACCTACCTGGTTAGTTTTGGGAATCAGCTGATAAAGTTTAGTAGTATCAAGGTGCAAAAGTAACTTGTAATTACTCTTGTTTGCAATATAGAATTGAGGCTTGATTATTCACTAGGTGCATAAGTTATGGTTCTCTCTTAAATTTAAGAATGAATAGCATGTTATATTATCCCTTAAATTTATATGTAGCATTGTTTTTTATTCAGAATTGCATGTTATTATAATTATCTAATGGCAAGTCATCCTTGACATGATCTATTTGCAGGCTATTTTCAGTTTTATCACAATGCAGCTGCAGCTATGTTCTGTCTTTTTCACATTCTCACTAGGAACTAGAACACATTATTTTGGGCGTACAATTCTACACGGTGGTGCAAAAGTATGTGAGCTGGTTTTGAAGTTAATACTTGCTTAGTATATGTTTTACTTCTGTGAATGATTTGCATTTGCACTTCTGTTTACCACCTACAGTATAGAGCAACTGGCCGTGGCTTTGTTGTGCAGCACATCAAATTTGCAGATAATTACAGGCTGTACTCAAGAAGTCATTTTGTGAAAGCGTGAGTGGGACTTTTTTTTCAGATGGAAAACTTTGCTTTAATCTAAGCTTCTCTTGTGTGGAAACGTATAGAGGACTGATGCATATATTTAATAAAACCTTCTGCACTATATTTCTCTTTCCACAGGTTGGAAGTGGCTCTGCTGCTTATAGTTTATATTGCTTATGGATATGCAAAAGGAGGGGCTGTTTCATATGTCTTGGTTACTTTTAGCAGTTGGTTTCTTGTCATCTCATGGTTGTTTGCTCCTTATATCTTCAACCCATCTGGTTTTGAGTGGCAGAAGTAAGTTACATATTCTGTTTCTGTTCTGTTTTCATAACGTGTTTAATTAGAAGCTGACTACCTTTTGCTTCTGTTCAAGCGAGTAACATAGTAAAAGTGGAAATTCATTATGATTAACACAAGAACTGAAATTAAAAAAAAAAATGTTACTCTTATACATTAAAACAATTAGGGATCTGGAATGAAATATTATTGACCACCCGAGTTTGATTTTGGCTCAACAAATACTTGTTTCTGCTTGAAAAAGAAGCCTACCTTGAATTGGGGAGTAGTAATGATGATTCCAATTTTTTAAGCAGCAACATGGGAAATTCACACGTTTGAGATGTTTCATCAGAAAATGCAAAGACCTTTATGCCAAATGTAGTTTGGACAAAATTCTATTATGTTTCTAACTAATTAAGTCTAATTTGTTCTCAACCTCAATAGTAGCCAGACCCATTAATTAATCTTTGCTTCCAAATGGCCCACATATTTATGGGAAAATTGTTCTCCAATGAAAATAAATCGGATATAGTACACCCCTAATCTATGTATTCTAGTTTTATAAGCTCTATTTTATAATTTTTTGTACACCTAATATGATTCTATATTCTTAAATGGGGTTGAATTTCCTTTGAAAGAAATTTTTGTACATCATTTGGAACTGTTCAGAAATATATTTTCTAACTTGTGTTGCAACTGGGTTATCAGGACAGTTGAGGACTTTGATGACTGGACGAGCTGGCTAATGTACAAAGGTGGTGTTGGGGTAAAGGGGGAGCACAGCTGGGAATCTTGGTGGGACGAAGAACAGGTTATAGAAATAATCAACAATTATTTCAATGCTTCATTATTGATCTTTTTCTTTTTCCATTGAATTAAATTATGTACTGCATAAACTAGTACTGGTCATTTTTCCATTCTAGTAATGAAAGATTTTATCTATTATATTAAATTAAAGTAAATTGAAATTATTCATTACTATCACTAATTAGGGATTTTATCCATCTGTACAGGCTCATATCCAAACATTACGAGGACGGATACTGGAAACTATCTTAAGCTTGAGGTTCTTCATGTTTCAATATGGCATTGTGTACAAACTCAATCTTACAGGAAAAAATACATCGCTTGCAGTATGCTTCTGTCTGACTTTTTCTTTATTTGGTTCTCATTTGAATTTTTTTAATGAAATTGTTATGATGATTGTTTCGAATAACCTTGGTATTTGGGTTCTATTACAAAATTACCTAGGAATAGTTTGATGTCAAAAGTATAGTCTAAAACAATTGAGTGTATTTAATTGATGATTTACATCAAACATGGCCTTAATCTAATTTGGCTGTTACTTTTCACAGCTTTATGGCTTTTCATGGGTTGTGTTGGTAACGATTGTTCTCATATTCAAGGTTGGTAGCCACTCTCCGTTTATTCTAATCATCTTTTTTTCTTTGATAATATGGAAATAACTTGGAAATTTGTTATTTTGCTACACAGATGTTCACTTTTACACCAAGGAAGTCTACAAATTTCCAATTGATGATCCGATTTCTGCAAGGAGTTTTATCTCTGTTATTAATCACAGCACTATGCCTCGTTGTGGCCTTCACAAATCTTACAATTGTGGACTTGTTTGCCTGCATTCTCGCTTTCATTCCAACTGGTTGGGCTATTTTAAGTGTAAGTTTCTTAAGCTAACATCCAATATTTTCTGTTTCTATTATTTTCAAGTAATTTGTTCCACATTTAGAACTTCATGGTAGTAGTGTTATTTGGAACTTTTTGATGAAATAGAAGATTAGTTAGGGTTATTTGGATTACCTAAAATATTATTTATATTTAATATTTTTAAAATGATTTAAAATATTTTTGAATGCTTCTCGCATTCACAACATTTTTCTCATTAATGAAAAGTTTACCCTTAATTTAAAAAAAATGATTTCAAGTGGCAAGAATCTTGCTTAAAAGATCAAAGGTCTCAGATTCTATTTTCATTAAAAACACCCTAATTGAAGTGGGGCCATGAATGTGGGTGGTCGTGCTAGGCACTATTTTAGTATTTTAACGATATTTGAAAATGAGGTTATTTTGGTAAAAAAATAATTTGTATAATAAGAAAGATGTTTGTGGTAATTTCAGCTGGCAATTGCATGGAGGAGAGTAGTTTGGACACTTGGGCTGTGGGATTCGGTTAGGGAGTTTGCGAGAATGTACGATGCTGGAATGGGAATGATTATATTTGCACCAGTGGCAATATTGTCTTGGTTCCCATTTGTTTCCACGTTTCAATCTCGCCTCCTCTTTAACCAGGCATTTAGTCGCGGTTTGGAGATTTCTCTCATTCTTGCGGGGAACAAAGCCAATGTAGACATGATGTAGACTAAATAAGTTTTCCATATAGTCATTGTAATTTTATTTTTTCATTTTTACTGTTTGTTTATCAAGTTTTATATTTGTAGACGAGTTTGATATAGAGTATTGTTTTTCTTCAACTCTGAGTTTAATATGTATTTGCATCTTTGTCACCACGCCTTGCCTTTCTATTTATGCAAGTCATTTAATTATATATATCGCGGCTTGTAATGTTTTTTTTAAACTAGTTTTAACTTAGATGTGAATTTCAAGTCATTTAGTGGTAAGTTAAGATTGTGGAGCAAACTAGGACCAAACCAGAACCATTTCCGGTCCTACCCACATTTCAAACAAATTTTTCTAAACTACCCACCTTTTCATTCTCATTCCCAAATTACCCACCTTCTCTCTACAATAATAATTAACTCATTAATTAATTTACTCTCTCTCTTAACCCACTAATTAACTCTCTCTCTCTTTAAACCCATTAATTAACCCTCTCTCAATTATTAATTAATATTCTCACTTTTAAACTATTAATTAATTCATTCTATCTCAATTAAATAATTAAAATATATTATATAAATATTAAAATAAAATAATACATAAATATTATAAGTTTATATTAATTATATCAAGAGTATGATTAACCAATCACTATAAATATAATATTGAATTGATAAATCACTAACTCAAAAGTTAGATGAAAAGTCGTTAAAAGATAAAACCAATGTTGTAGAAAAAAATTAAATTATAAAGATAAAATATGCATTTTATTGTATATTAAACGTGATTAATATTTATTATGTATTTTATTTTATTATAATGTTTATGTTTTTTATTGTGATGTAATATTTATGTAATGTATTTTATTTCAAGTTTTAAGTTTCGTTTATGTATTTTATTTTAATTAATTTATAATAGTTATTTAAATTATTTGATTTAGTGTATTTAATTTGGATTATATATATATATTATATTTATAGATTTAAATAAACATAAAATATATGTGTTATTTTATTTTAATATTTATATAATATATTTTAATTATTTAATTGAGATAGAATGAATTAATTAATAATTTAAAAGTGAGGATATTAATTAATAGTTGAAAGAGAGGGGAGTTAATTAATAGGTTTAGAGAGAGGGGGAGTTAATTAGTGGGTCAAGAGATAGTGAATTAATTAATGGGTTAATTAATATTGTAGAGAGGGAAAGTGAGTAGTTTGAAAATGAAAATGAAAAGGTGGGTAGTTTGGGAAAATTTGTTTGAAATATGGGTAGTACAGAAAAGTGTTTCATTTCAAATTATGCCCCTCAACATGTTCTTCCTTAATTTGATCTTCATTTATTAACCTTGTGCTAGTCATTTAGTTACTTATTCATACAATTTAGTATATTTCATACATGTGCAGGTATTAATATATTTATATGCATATTTAAAATTAAGTTATTTTTTTAAAATTTTGATTAATTTTCTATATATAATATATTTTAAATTAAATCTATTTTTTTTGTTTGTCTTGTTCGTATCACCATCCTAATTTGTTTTTTTTACTTTTAATATTGTCATGTTATAAATGTGTTTTTTTTTTATAAATTCGAAGTTGATAGAGTCTATAGAGTCAATAGGTGCACAATATTACATATAAATATATATATATATATATATAATAAATAAAAACATATTAATAAATACATAATTTAAATCAAATGTAATTTTGGTGTAGTCTTCTTGTTTGTAACGTTGGGTTGAACTGTCGTAATGTCATAAATGCATTCTTTCTTTGTTTCTATCTTCTTGTTTGTAAAGTTGTGTTGAACTGTCGTAATGTCATAAATGCGTCCTTTATTGTTCCTATAATCGAGGTTGACAGAGTTACTACATATGAATATGAACGAACCAAATCCTGTTCTACCCACCTTTTAAACAATTTTTCTCAAATTATCCACCTTTTCATTCAAATTCTCAAACTACCCACATTTCTCTCTCTAAACCATTAATCAACTTTTTAATTACCTATCTTCAACATTAAATTCACTAATTACTTTATTTTATAAATACAAATATATATAATTAAAATTAATAATATATATTAAATAAAATATATTACATAAATATTAAAATAACACATATATTTTATTTTTACTTAATTTTATAATTATGATATATAATTAAAAATAAGCATTATAAATTAAATAATACAAATAAATATTATAAACTAAAACAAAAATTATTACCTACACCTTTAATATTATATATTAAAATAACACATATATTACATTAAATATTAAAACAACACATCTATTTTATTTCTACTTAATTTTATAAATATAATATATATAATTAAAACTAAACATACTAAATTAAATATCAAAATAAATATTATAAACTAAAATATTAAATAAAATAAATTAAACTAAATCTTAAAATAAATTACCTAAATCTTAAAATATTTATAAAAATATTAATTTAAAAAACCTTAAAATAAAATAAATTACAAAAAACTTTAAAATATACGTGTTATTTTAATATTTATGTAATATATGTATTATTTTAATATTTATATAATATATATTTTATTTTATTTTAATAAATAATATAATATTAAAACTTTATGTAATTTAATTTATTTTAGTGTATAATATTTTATTTTAATTTATAATATTTATTTGAATTATATTTATAATGTTTAATTTTAATTATATATATTAAAATATATATATATATATATTTGTATTTATAAAATAAAGTAATTAGTGAATTTAATGTGAAAGATTTGTAATTAAAAGGTTGATTAATGATTTAGAGAGAGAAATGTGGGTAGTTTGGGAATGTGAATAAAAATGTGGGTAGTTTGGGAAAATTTGTTTGAAAGGTGGGTAGAACAAGAAATGGTTCGACCAAACCAAGTCTGCATCTTGTAATCCAATCTTTTGAACAAAATGTATACTTAAAAAATTAAAAATTAAATGTAATTTAAATTTAGGATAACAATAATTGTGAAATGGTATTAATCTTGTAAACATAATGTATGTAGTTTAAAAAAAATAAATGACAGAGTTAATGATAATTAAAAATGGCAGAGTTAATGGCAAGATGTGTTCAAATCTTATCAAAATGTGAATTATTTATTCTTCTTCTATTAGCATCTCTTTATAAAAGATGAGCCCACTAGAAATATTTTTGTTATTGTTTCTTTCCAAAAAAAAGAAATAATAAAGCAATGTAAGAATTTTAAATGTTAATAAGATCGAAAAATTATCATCCCGTACGAGCCTCCTTTTTCGGATTGAAGCAAACAAATGTAATATGGATTCTTTTAGAAATTCGTACTCATAACTTTTCTTTTCAAAAACTCTTTTATTTCTTTTAAATCGTTCACCACATGATAAAGAAAGCAGTTGTGTGTAATATTATTATTATATAATAAAAGTAAAATAGTTTAAAATCTAACATAATCCCCTAAAGATCAAATTAATATTGTGATGTTTTGGTAAGCAAAATGAGGCAACAATTCAAGTATAAATCCAACAATTCTTACTTATATTTTGAATGAGGTGAAAAAAGCAAAATAAAAAACAATGCAAAGTAAGAAAAAAGAAAATAAAGTAAACTACACAAAGAGATGTAAGAATCAATTTTGCTAGAATTCCAAAGGTCTCAATAAGCTAGGTTTGTTTATGGGCACATCTAACAATTAGGTACAAATTCTCTGAAACAACAAATAAATAGGCCAAGAATAAAGAGCCCTTCTTTTTTTCTTCTTCTTCTTTCTAGTTCTTAAAACAACATAAAACAACAATAATCAGAAGAGACTGATATCTCCCCCATCCTTTCTTCTTCTTCTTCTACTTTGAGTTGTTAAAAAGTATCTGAATTAAACCAACATTTTTTACCCTCGACCCTTCTTAGGTGAGTGACCCGTCTTCCTCTTATGCCTACTGAAATCCGAAACGAACCTAAACGTTTGCCCACATCCAGAAGATGTGCAAACATAAGGTCTTTCACCTGTATGAACCCTAATATGTTCTGTTCTTGCCCAAGCCCATTTGAATGTCATCTTGCAACCATTCCAAGGACAACCTAAAGGACGCTCATCGACATGTACACGCCTGTGCTGAACCAAATACTTGTGCGAGAAGAATTTCTTTCCACACCCTTTTATTGGGCAGATGTTCCTTTTGTGTAAAACCAATTCTTGTTTTGAACCGAAACTCATCATGCAACCTTCAATGTCACAACCATGCTCTCCGCCTTCATCTTCTACTGTCTTCTTCTTATTATTGTTATTAGTAGTAGTAGATAGACCAGCCGAACCTTTTTTCTTCTTACCGTCTGTTTGGCTATCCATGTTAGCCGCTTTCTTCACTGCTGACTTGGCAACCGGAGGTTTTTTAGGGGGTTTAGAAGTTTTCACTGCATTATCTGTTTCTTGTTTAAGTTTTCGTTGGTTCCTAAGGCTGCTTCTTATTTGGTTTTGATCAAGACTCTCATCCGATAACTCCTCCATCTTAAAACGTTTCTCCTTTTTCAAATAAACACTCTCCGCCACTTGTTTCCTTTTCCTTGCGCTTCTCCTACTAGAGGAGGCTACGTCAATGGTCAACTTAGTGGGAATCTCTCGATTTCTGGTTTCATTTTCAGTTAGAATCTCGAGCTTCACTTCAGACCTTCCCCAAGAGTAAAGGCTTCTATCTTCATTTTCTACTTCTTCTTGTTCTTGTTCTATGTCTTCTTCTTGTTCATCGAAATCTTTTTCTACTAATAAAGGATGGGCTTGATTCGACATCCACACCTTCCCACACCATTTTCCAGCCATTTTGATCTTCTTCTGTCTTCCTGATGATCTCCCGTAAACTTTGAGTTTTTTTTTCGGGGTAGAAGGGGAAGAACGACCAAATGCTTTGTAAATGATACTGTTGTAAGGCATCTGCTTACTGTAGAGGGGCGAGCGGCTGAGAATTGCACTGTAGTAAAGATTGATGTCTAGCTTTACAGCCCAGTCCCCATTACCATGTAAAGCTTCTTCGCTTTCTAAGGATAATTGTATCTTTTCTTCATCTTCTTTTGTGGCTTCTTTGAAAGTGATGTCATTCCAGATGTAATCAATCCCTAGTTCATCAGCAGCTAGCTTTGCAGCACTCTCGAGTTCTGGGTAGTCTGCAAATTTATTAATGTATAATAAGAATCTTAATCATAAGCTACAATAGATTCAAATCAAATGTAAAATCATTTTGGTGCCCGGCAAATTTCAATAATATTGAACATGATAAACTTAAACAACACAAATTGGAATAATTAGGAAACACCATTGCATCTGAACTTCTAGTTGGAGAGATTTCAAAACCGTATAAATTACATGATAAACAGACAGTTGGATCGTTTGACCGAAGAGTTGGCGGTTTCTCAACAAGATCCAGATTTCTCCTAAAATTCACTTTTTTATCAAATGATGTTATTTTGACCTAGAGTTTGATATATTAAGAAGCTATTAGTCCAATAATACTAGTTATCTCTTACTTTTCAATCTCAAACTTCATTTTACAAAAATCACTTCCCTCCAAAAATCCCCATCCAAGATCATATGAAAACAGTGAAAACAACTACATGAGGACTAACCTGGATGGCAGAGAAGCATAATATGAGATCCACCAATTGGACGAAGTAGCTTTTCTACTTCTGCAGCATGTCGAAGACAGAAGACATGCAACCTAGAAGAATCATCATCAGACCCGAATCCATTTTCAAAAGTATGAGATATAGCCTTGCAGGTAACTTTAGAACTATTTGTAACATCAGTTTCAACAATATTCGATTCATCGCGAATGCTACTCTCAACTTCAACCTCCGCAGAGAAGTCCTCATCCGCTCTAAAACTTAGATTGGGTGAATGTTCTCTGACTTTGTCTCCAACCTGTTCTTCATCAGAATCGGAAGAATCAACATAAGCTGAAGCCAACAATCCAAGGGCGGTGGAGGCTGTTTGCATCTCAATATCTGAGATGACAGCTTCACTTCGATCTTCTATTTGCATTTTCTCAACAGATTGAATCGGAACATCAAACAAGCCATTGCGGACACTTTTGTCCACCCGTCCTGCTATTAGTCAAAAAGGGATTCAAAACAATGCACAAAAAGCACACGCAAAAGTAACAACTCTTACTAAATTCTGATTTAAAAAACCTACCAGAAAATGATTTGTGAACAGGAAAGTTGGAATGATTGTTGGTGACTGGAATACCATCATTAGTTGAACCAGAAACGATGACTCTATTGCTAAAGATACTAGAATCAGCTGACATGAAGTGCCGAATCGCTGCTTCTCTAGGTTGAACAATAGCAACACAAGCAAAGCTCAAGATTCCACAGGTTACACAGGAAAACAATCCTTTATCATATAACTTATTACCCTGAGAAGTTTTTTCTGTTAGCGGTGGAGAAGTAAAGGTTTTAACAGTATCATTCACTTTCCCTGTAAAGAGGCCTGACAACTTCTTGACTTCCATTCTCCTGTTTAGCATGAAATTGTCAGAGACTAAACTTCCTGAGGTCTTTGTTTCTTCTATTGAACTACCGAAACCAAAGGACAATCCAGGGTTTCCTTTGAACCGAGAAGCAGTGTCTAGAGTAGAATCCACAGCATCATCTAAAGAGTTTTGCGGAAGTAAAACAATAGATGATCCTTTCCCTAGAATATGGAGCAGTTCATTATTCCTTATAGCATCCTCTACAAAAAACTCTTTGATTAGGGTTTCACCCTCACCCTTCTTTCTATCCTTTAACCTTGAACTCCGTGGTTCTGAATTGATTGCACTGGAAAACCTATTTCATAAAAACAATTAGGTGAAGACAGATAATTAGATTTTATCAATTATAAAAGATGAAGTATGATGAAAGTGTTCATTGAGAAATTTGCTTTTACACTTTTCATGTATAGTTGGTTAGGTAATAGCAATGTTGATTTTGGGCTGTTTTGTTTTACATTTTTTTCATGTTGATCACGTTATGGAAGACATTATATTCGTTATGTTTGCCAAAAATCACAATGATCTAGAAAATAATTTGATCATGATCCTGTGACATAATACCAATTTCCAAATAGGCTCAAATATTTTCACTTTCATTTTTTTTGTTTTATTTCATGTTCTAATTCCTTAGTTTCCTATTAAAAGAAAAGAATGCAATGTAAAAAAAAAAGTCATCATTATCCTACAACTATGAGAATGCAATAATAAGTTTTCAATCAAGAAGCATTTCAAAATAGACATCTTTGACAATCAAAGAAATAAAAAAAAAAGTTGTGCACGAAGCTCACCTCGAAGACAGTGATAATGCAAGGTCATAGAGTAACTGGCAATTAGATACCATTGGTGGACAATTGATTGAAGCCCTACGAATTGCAGCTTCTTTTGCAAATCTCAACCATTCAGGAGTCGCAATATTAGCTGCTTCTCCACAATTAAATCCTGCAATAAATTAAAACAGATGCCAAAGGAAATAAAGTAAGACAGGATATCGTATATTGTTGCTAAGTAAAGAATATGGCCAAGAGATTACAATAGGAGATATCTAACCGTGACTAAATCCTGAATGGTATGCTCTAGGGAAAGTGACAACAAACTCCCCAGCATTTTGTACCAACCTGATCATAGAAGACAGAAAAATTGGATGAGATATTTCAGGATACAGAAAGATGCAACTTTTACCCTCAAACAACCATAGTAGACTAGTGTGCTCGGCCAATTTCAGGATACAGAAATTTTCCGTTCATATGTGATGATCCTAATGTTTGTTTCTTTTTGAATCATGGAAAGACCCAGAAGAAAACCATAGTCCACATGTTATTTTGTATTCCATCCTTTTACTCTTTTTTTTACCAAGGTTCTTTTCCTGGAGGAGATTACAAACTCTTATCACTTGAACTATCCTAGATGGGTATTTTGTAATCCATTTTATCGTCTCAAAAAAGTTAGCAAGAACACTAACTGATTTTTCATTATTCACCTTGCAAACAAGCTCTTGATTAAGAGAGATCAATAAAGTCAGTAGATTTCCTTTCAAATGCAATTGAATTTTTTAGTTTTATCAAAACAAAATGAATAAAATTCACCTGCAGCAAGGGACCCCTGCACTAATAAGTACTTCTGGCGACATCACCGTTGTCTTCTCACCAAGAATAGCGAAAGTCACTGAAAGAAACATATCATGAACATGATTATGAGAACACTGGTAACAATGAACAAAGGTCTCAGATATCACATAAGAAAGATTGATTCTAAGAGATCAATGGTAAATAAATAAGAAAAAAAAACACTCTCACTAAAGCAAGAAATTAATCATATTTTGATCTATAATTACAAACTCACCACCATAAAATACGATTATCAGTTAACCAACACAAAATAAGTTTTTAGTAACATAAATGTACTCTTTGAGGTTGGACTAACCCTTAGGAGAACTATAACTTAAACGTTGCAGTTATGTTGAATTAAACCCCACACTATTTCTCATATTTTCAATGTCAGATTCAATTCTCATGCTTGTGCCAATTCAATGTAGCCTGATGGATCAGTTGTTCAATAAACATCGTTCAGGTCACATGGTGTAGACACTATATTCGTATTTATTAGAAGTCGTATTGTGACAACTCTGTTAATTTGAACTTTAACATTTACAAAAAAAATATCCCGAACAGTATGCCTAAACCTCCTAAACTTAAGCAGTGTGGTTCTTCGAAGAGTTATTATTAATTGATATTAAAGCTCATCCAACGTCTAAAGGTTATTTACACCTCACACCATGGTCACATACTTCGGGTGTGGGATCCAAGTCCAATACCCTAATCAATCGAGTGATGAGAGATTCTTAGTGAGAATCAAACCTCAAACCTTTGGTGGTCTCTTTGATAAGAGACTTACCACTTGACTACCCTGGTGGGTTCAAATCATAGTTCATATAACCTAAAACAAGTTCCCAAAAGAATTGTGCTCCAACATAATGGTCTATGGTATTTCTTTTTCCTCGCAAAACTGTTGCACATTGTCCATACTGAGGAACATGACTGCATAAGAAGTTGTATTTTTTTTTTTGGCGAATTTTCATCTTCATAAACTCACCATCTAAATGATCAGTAGGGTATATGATCAAACAATTTCCGCCTAAGAAGGATTGACACAGAGATTTTTATATTCATAAACAAATGGTAAACAGAGCATACGAAAACATAAAACAGAGAGGTACAGGATTTAAGTTCTTGAATCAAATAAAATGAAGTAGAAAACTAACCAAGAGGATTAATCTCTCCTCCATATCCCTGAACCTTGATCACATCTTCAAAGGCGATTGCAGCATCCCTAGGAACTCCATACCACGTCTTCCCTGCCCCCATATGCATATAATTCAAGCTATGAAGATCATGATCCTCCACATGCCAAGCAAACCAACTAAACATCATTGCAATATACACCATTGGAGATGTCACACCAGGAATTTCTTCTTTCATAAACCTCAACAAAGATCCTTTAGCCCTAGAAACACCTCTCATATTCCAAGCAGTATCTCCAACCGTCATATAATCCCCTGTCTCCTTTTTACCACTTAAAGGCGCAAATGCCGAACCAGGCATGTCATTAGCATACTCAACCGAAAAAGGTTTATCACCATTAGCCTTCCAATAAAGGGTTTCAATTTCTAAAGGCGAAAGAGTCTTCTTAACAATCTTCTTCAAGTAATTCTTCTCAAATAACTTCGCTTTAGCAGTGAACTGAGACACAGTATAATCTTCACCACTCTGCCAAACTGGCTTCTGAACTGGCCGATGCTTCCTCGGACAGAACCCGATCTGCTGCTGCCTTGTGGTGAACGTTGGAGAAGATTTAGGGTTTGAACTCGTTGAACGAGCAGCGATAGAAGTGTTCAGGTTTGTAATTAAGGTTTTCTTCGCTGGTGCTGGTAAGGGTGGAACTATTTTGCATATTCCATACTTTGAAGCTTCTTTCTCGATCTTGAAAATGTAAGCAATCGGATCCTGAAACTCTGCTAAAGTAGGATGAAACTCAGGTGCTAAAGGTAGGGTTTTGAGCCATGAAAAAACCTCGATATCTCCTGGCTCTGCTGTAACTGCCGATGAAGTCATTTCTTCAATTACTCTGTCTGCAACTCAAGCTTCTTTCGGTGAGATCCGTGAGCATCATTTGGATTCCATGGAGAGATTTAGATAGAGAAAATCATGAAGCTATTGATATTCAGTCCGCCATTTCTCTTTCTCTCTCTATACCTTCTTCTTCTTCCCCTGCTTTTCTTTAGTAATGGTAACAGGGGAGAGAGAGAGATAAAGAGAGAGAATCAGTGAAAAATTTTGGGCAGAGCGGGCAGACAGAGTGAGAGTGGGGGATGAGGATGGGGGAGTTACACCAAAAAAAAAAAATTGTGGGTATAGGATTAATGTAAATACACTATTAAATTTTAGAATTTATTTAAATAATAGATTCAACTTTTAAAATTATAAATATTTATGCCCTTATTTAAATACGAGAATTAGAGATGGCAATGAGGCGGATTGAACGGGATGCATTTATTTATTTTTTTTAATTATGGAGAGAGTATAAAATTTCATAGTTAATTGCTTTCCGTTTTAATCAAAACGCTTCCGGTGGAAATCGAACTCGTGACATTTTTGTCTCTTAGGTCGAATTTTTTTACTGGACCAGTCTGGTGGAGTACGGACATACATTTATCAACCCCACCCCGTTTTATTTCGGAAAGTTTTTTTACCATCATCCTCGTCCCGTTTGGTTTTAGGGAATTCCTGCAAGGCATCGGTATTATATATATATAAAAATAAAAATAAAAATAAAATTATATAAAAATATTTTTTAATATAATATATATTAAAAAATCATATTTTTATAAAAAAAATAAACTTTTATAAAAAATAATAATTATATCTGTGATTTTATATTCTGGCAGAAATAGGATAAGACCGAGGTCCAGAGAACACAAATACCATCTCGCACTATCCCAGTCCATTACCGGTCAAAACGGGGGACAACTGTCTCTATCCTTAACATGACAATTCATATCAGAAATTACGGAACAAACATACCTGAAGAGATAGAGTGCTACGTTACAACTAATTAAAAGTTTTAAGTAGCTATTTAACTCTTTTATGTAAATTCAAGGCACTATTTTTGTTAAATATATTATTTGATAGTCAATCAAAGTTGAAGGATTAATTTTTTACTTGTAAGGAATGGTCCGGACTTTTTTGTTATTTTCTTCCATTGAAGAGAAATGTTAAAATTGAATGAAAATTTTGTATTTGGTTTTAAATTATAAACGATGATGATAAATATATCAATTAATAGATTTATAAGATTACAATTAAAGTAGATAATCTTGCTAAATCTTGTTATAAAAATGAAATATAACATTAAATGTGAAGATATAAATGTCTTATGTACTTTATTATAATATTACAATTAAATAAAGGCAGAATATTTTATTACTCTGTTACCAATTGTTTAATACAGTCTTTATTGTGTAACAACATTGATTTTTAGCATTAAAAAATAATAAAATTAAATTTTTGTTGTTATTTTAATAAAATTATAAATAAAATGAATAGATAAATGTGAATTTTACCATTTAAAAAAAATAAACAAATAATTAAATTGAAAAAAAAATATGATACTATAACATTACATTTTTACTGTAAAATAAAATTTGGGTTGGGCTGAAGTCCAACTAATCCCTTAAGAGATACGTCAATCTACCTAGGTATTTAAATAATTTAAATAAGAAATCGCATCCCAAATAATTGTTTTTGTGACATTTTGAAATTATACCGTGAAATCAATCCAAATTCGAACATATTCAAATAAATAAAAAATCTCATCCCAAATAATTGATCTTGTGATATTTCAAAATTAAACCGTGAAAACAATTCAAATACGAACCAACATATCTCTGTTTTCCAAAATAAATAAATAAATAAAAATTTAACAAACAAAACATTAAGAAAGAAAAAGCTAAGAAGTTGAACATTTATATATATTTATTTATATATATTTTAAGTATAGAAAGTTTAAATAAAATATATAAACTTTAAATTCGAATAATCATTCATTAAGAAAAAGTAGAAGATTGAATATGTATTTTAAGTATACAACTTTAAATGAAATCTAAAAACTTTAAATTCGAGTTAATTTGATAAATCCATCAAAGGCTATCTAAAAAAATATTTTAACGTTGAATAAATAATGAATGTGGATTCTAATCTTAGAAAAACGAGTAAATCTGTTTTTGTATTTTTTTTTTTTGATTTTGTACTTTTTCTCTTTCAAAATTCAAATACTCTTCTCCCAACAAACAAAATTTTCTATAATTTAAAATTTCTTATTTCTCAATAGAAAAAAAAAACATATAATTACATTTAATTAAAAAACAGTTTTTTTACAGAAAAAAATGTAATTTCCATTTAATTAAATTAGGGGTTGTATAAGAAATTAATTAATAAATAATTGATGATCCAACATTTAAACTGAAATCAAGCCTTGGCAACATGCTTTATTTAACCATTTTAACTGAAAGAATTAAGCATTTAAGTTTTAAGTGATTCTGAAATGATTAAGTAATAAAAAAAAACATTTTGTGGACTTCAATTTCCCAAGAAGATACAGAAACAACTGCAGCCAATAATAACAAAATACATCACATAAATTAAATACTTCACAAATCCAAATCTCTAATACAACTATTCCTTCACTGCAAAAATTAAAATCTAAAAAGGAGATTCGGGTTTGGATTGTTTTTGCTAAGAATGAACTAGCCAAGTTAGTTTTCGAGAAACTTAGCTTCTTCGGAAGCAGGTTCGGGTTTGATTTGTGAAAGCTCGAGGGATACTGGGCAATGGTCACTACCATAGAAACCTGCAAGGCATTTACAATAGTCTTTTTTTTTCAGAACCAACATATCGAGAACGATTTAATTTTGAACAATCAAGAAAACACGATACCTTTCAAGTCAACTCCCTGTCCGTGCATCTCACAAGAAACTATTCTATCTTTGAGTTTCTCCGAGACTGTGAAATAATCTATTCTCATTCTCTTTGCACGATATCTGGAACGTTAAATTAAGAAAACAAACGAATTCAAATAATCTGACATTCTATACTTAAATCAGCAGTAATAGCTACAATCTATAATCAATTCTAAAAATTGTATCTTTTAATTTAAAATTTTAGGCATACTTTCCAATTGGATTTCCTGACCACGAGAATCCACAGTCCATGTCTTTCTCTTTGTGCAGGTATCTATATGCATCAATAAGCTTTCCCCTGAAATAAGATGCAGTGTTTCTTTGAGCAAAATTAAATTAAATCTCGAACAAAAGCGAAAAAATGGATATACTGACTCCTTTAGTAAAGAACCAAAGCGCTTCCTCTCGGATAAGGTAAATCCTGGCTGACCGCAATCCTGCATAGTTAATAATTGAAGAAAATTAGTCTAGTTCCCATGATAATGATTTAAAAAAAAAACATTAACTATTCGTCTGATTACATGTTAAAAAAAACGTCGCTCAAGCACAACAACAAAAACAAACATTTACAAAACTCGATCAAATCCAACAAAGCAAAACAAACAACCCAAGAACAGAACATCCAAATCAAAAATAACGTTTGAATGATGATATACATATTACCTCTTTATTTGGTGGAACATAGCCATTTAGCATTGCAGAGCTGAAGAATTCAGGATGACTCACATCAATATCTTCATGACTACAGAAGATCAAACGGATCAAAATCCCTATTTTCTTCAATTTGGAATTATATAAATTTTATTCGATCAACTATTATGAGCACTAGAAGAAATACCTTACATTGAGATCACCACACCAAATAAGGGGCTTATCAGAAACTAGGGAAACAAACTCTATCATCCTTTTGTCCCATTTTCTTCTCCTTTGAAATGCGTTCTCTTCGTCTTTCCAACCGTTATTTGGTGAATATGTATTCAACAGACGAAATGTTCCAAAATCTGCTAAAATAACTCGCCCATCCATTTCATGTTTTGAACCTAAAAAGTAGTGACATGGGTATATTTAAATATGTACATAATTGCTTAATTATCCAAATGCCATCACATTTTTGTTGGTAAAGATGTTTAAACTATGTAGTCAATGATTTTAAGAAAGTAGTTAATTTGATAGCTAAAAGTGATTGCAAAACTGGACATAAGTGGCATATATTTCGCTCAAAACAAGAAGAAAATGGATTTATTCAAACTTAACACACAAAGTTTCTCTTGTAAAAAATAAATTAAACTTCATGTGAAGCTATATTTTCCTCATGGTTCAACATAAACCATATTACAGAGGAATGATGACACTAAGAGCTCATTCGATGTTGGGTTTCTTTTACCAAAAAACCTCCTATCACATCTTTTTTCTTTTCAAACATCACAAAAAAATACTCTAATACTTTAATTTTATAAATTTAAATTTTACAGACAAAAGGACATTATAGTAATTTTACCAATTAAAACCCCAAATAATTGGTTAATCAAAAAAAGTCAATAAAAATCCCAAATAACCCAACATCAAACCAGCTCTAACTAACCAAGTGAAGAAACACTAATCAACTGAAACACAAACATAGAAAGGTTGATGAAAAGTTGACCTTTTAAAAAAAACATAGAAAGGATAGTTTTCCTCTTCTTCTTTTTTCTCATCAATTAACAATTAACTATGTGAATTTCCAATTGTAAATATGAATCGAATTGAAACCCATTGTACCTTTTAGATCCAATGAGAAAGAGACCTTAATGGGTGAAAAACATTTCTTAATAAGCATCGCAGTCCCTGCATATTTTGAATCTGAAAGAGACCACCAAACATTGTAATTTCTGAATGGCGGATTAGAGAGGGCTCGCATCATAATCTGCAAGTTTCAATAGCAAAAGAAAATTATGGTTTATTTATGGAAAAACTGTGTTATTTTGCACTGCACCAACTCAAACATTGAACCATAACTATTAGTTTTAGGAGAAAAAATTCTAGAAATCAAATGGACACTTATCTTACCTGCTTCTCTTCCCGTGATGAGTTACTATCATCCTTAATCTCTCCTTGGTTTTTTGATCCTTTCTTAGTCCCAGCAGCAGGCATTCTCACCTCCTACAACAAAATTGGCTCTTACAAAATTTACTACATATTTTTGAGCCATTTATCTAGCAAAATGGTGAATAAGTGTGAGAGAAACTCAAGGAGCTTTCCACACACATCTATATATATGTTCATCTTTGTAAATTAATGCTCAAATCATTTAAGGAAGAGAATTTAATAAGTAAGAACAATAAGCTTTCTATCTCTACTGAAAGTAACTTCATCATAATAAAGAAATTATCCATGTGAAAACTTTAACAATTTGAATCAATGCTTAAGTCTTCAACTTTTGTATAGCTTTCTGTAGAACAGCAAGGGCTGCAAAGAAGAAGTCACATTTCATTGTGGGAATTTTTCATAATCCCTTCATCATCTCATTGCAGACTAATCACATGTAGATCTTTTCGCTTATTTAAACAATATCATCGACCTTCTTGAGGAACTTAGAATGAATTAGAGTTTACTTTTAAGTATTCTGCGTAACCCATGAAACAGATTAATAGTTTGAAGCAAACACAGCATTCAATGTCATCAAAATGATAAATATGAAAACCTAGAAAAAGAAGAGAAATTGAAAGTGGGTAACGGAGAATCTCCTTACTTGTATACAGATAACGTCAGGATCGAGGGTTTCAATGAATTTGGTGAACTCGGGCCAGTCATTTTTTACCCGGAGAAGGAAACTGTTGGCATTCCATGTTACGAATTTTGTCGGCTCCCCTTTATTATGGTTGTCGTCGGCGGCGGCCGGTGTCTCTTTCTTCTCCCCATCGTTGACAGAATCGGAAAGATTGGGTTTCTTGCAGGATCCATCTTTCTGTATGGGTTGAAAAAAGCGTTTCATTCTCACTTTAGTCTTGAACTTAAACCAGCAGCTTTCCTCTCCAAAGACGAAGAAGCAGAGAGTGGAGAACTCAGAACTGAAAGGAATGAACTTCACAATTGTTACACAATAATAAAAATTGGGCCATTTATTTAATTTTTCTTAACTTTTTTTTCTTTCAAATTTTAAATATAGATTATTATAAAAGAATCTTTAATTACGATTGTATCGTCTAGAGATTAATCGAACGATAAAAAGTCTTTCGAATTCTTTCGTTAGTCTTAATGAGTTAAACTCGAGCTTGTTTAAAAGCTTGAAAAATTAAACGAGCAAAATAGAGCTTTATATATTCGGCAAGTCAATTTGCGAATATGTTTGATTAAAGGCTCGTTAATGGGCTATCAAATATGTTCTTTTAGAAACTCAAAAAAATATTTATTTATAAACTCATTCATGGACGGGTAAACATGTTCCTTCAAAGACTTTTTTTTAATATTTGATAATAAATTAATATTTAATAACCCTAAAAAATTGTGAAGTTCTCCACATAAAAGTGTTATTCTAGGTTGCAAAAGAGTTCTTAACGAATTCTAAATAAGCCAAACTCGAGCATAATATATATGAGCCCAGTTTAAGTTCTAATATAAAAATTTGAGCCCAGCTTAAGTCTGAAATTGTTCGGTTTGACTCGACTCGTCTCACATCTTACTTTCCTAAATAAATAAAATGTAATTATTATTTGTGATTATTTATTTATTTGAATGTTTATTAATGATCTTGTCAAAGTATTTTATTAACATTGTTAAAATATGATTATTATTTTTTTTGGAAATGGACTTTTTCCTTTCCAAATTAGAAGTTTGGGAAATGTTTGAGAATATTATAAAGATTAGTGATGTCTATGAAATTTTGCCAGTTCTCATAACAAATCACCCATCTAAATTGGGAAGAAAGTATCTTATTTGAGGAAAAATGAGAATAAATTATATTACTTTAAATTTTAAGTTCAAAATTGAATATTTGTTTGTATCATAATGTTATTAGTGCCAAAATTTTAATTTATTAGACAAGACTTTGTACAATTTGAATTATATTACACTAAATTCATATACTTTCATAGGCATTGATATTACATTATTAAAATTTAAGACATTATAAAGAAATCTTATTGTACTCATTTTTTTGGTTTACCCGTTTTTCATTCTTAATTAAAAAAAAATATTATGTCTTTAAGGGCGGTTTGTGCGATCCAGAATTATCGACCTCATGTCTTATCTTCCTCACGTGCTCCCGTGGTAAGAGACGTAGGGTAGGTACGACCCGTATACTATTTTTTAAGAGAAAACGTTTTTAGTGTGTTAAAAACGAGCTATGTTAAAGAACTCTTTGACTTACCTTCCTTTGTATCCCGTAAAAAAGTAGAAGGGATGATGCATAGACAATACATGTTTTAAATCGATAGACTTGTGAATGTATCGATTTAGTTGACTTGAGAGTCGCCACTTTAGTTTTCTTTTCAAAGAAACTAAAGTAAAGAAAATCATATATTCGTTTTAAGAGTTTGGTGTTTGGTTATGTATTAAAAAATGGCTTACGGCGCTATGTTCTAAACGTCTGTCTTTACAGACAGACTCTACTCATAAGTAATTGGTCAATAGATATACGTCTGTCTTTACAGACAGACTCTACTCATAAGTAATTAACCAGTAGATGTTAGAATCTTTAGTCTAGATCTTTAATCCTTAAATGTATATTCTTAATACTCTATGTTGATAAATCAAGATAAACATATGTTACGGAAACGTACCTGGATCTTGAATAAAGAACGGTCCATTAAGCCATTCTTCGTTCTTCGTTATTCTCTTCTTCTTGATCTTCTCTTGATCTTGGATCTGGACCTGAATCTGAATGTGGATCTTCTCGTTCTGGATCTGGACCTGGATCGGATTGTTTGATGTGGTGGAGTTTAAGTCTTCCAACCCTATATTGATAGCCCTTCTTTAGTGTTCTTGAGAAATGAACATAAACCTTATTGTTCGATGAGAGAAACAAATAGGTAGGCTATTTATATGGGTTGGGGACCTAGCCCTAATATACCCATTTATTATTCGGTCCATCAACGAAATAATAAATGGTATTTCTGCTTCTACACAAATATATCCCCACATTTATTATAGATGTCTAAATAAGCCCCATAATCTTTATACTTTAATAGATCACTTTAATTGGGCTTTAATCTTTATTATGATAACAACTAATATACAATTATTAAATAATATATGTACCCAAATATTGGAAATAATTCCAACAATCTCCCACTTGGGTCATATAATATTTCCTTCAATTGTATATTATAACCTTAAGAGCTCAAAATATTGTTATCATTTCCAAATACATCTATATCAATCTCGTCCATCAATTATATCAACATAGGATTAAAGCGATTTTTGTTACATTAGTTCGTAACTAAACCCTCAATAGTCACATATGTCAATACAATCAAATAACATAGATTAAACATGGGTGTGTAGTGTGGATTAACATGTAGTGTGATCTTTAACATGTCTAATACCAACTGGTCCTCCTTTATTCCTTATAGAGATCAATCTGAATAACTTTATAATCTTGATTTCTTTAAAAACTAAATCTTTAATTTCTTTAGAAACTGATTCTTTAATGTGCACATAAATTCCAAATTTTATCTATGCAAGCATCACAATACAAACTCCCACTAAAACTGTATATCATCTAAATATGCAATATCCATATGAACAATATGTTCATGAAAGACCTCAGATAGCAAATATTTAGAGAACTGGTCTGTAATTTTAGAGTTTGTCCAAATATGCTCAATAGATAAGTAAACATTATGAATTCTTTATTTTCCAAATAGTTCGACTTAGTCGAACTCATATTACTCTTAAAGTAAAAGAACTACAAATTATTGTCACGTAATATCTTTAGTGGTCTTTCTATATCATTCATAATTTGCAACCCCGTGACAAAAATTTGCAGTCGGATTCTTTAATTGGATGCCACAAAACACCTAATAAATTCTGCCATCAGCTTGAGATAATTCGAGTGTCTACTTAACACTCTTCCAAAAATTAATTCTTTAAACTAAAATGATGTGGCACGAATTTTCGACTGTTTTAGTATCCAACAAAATTCGAATCAATATACCAAATGATCTCTATCCGATTCGATTTCACTATATGAGTATGTAATGTTTTGTTCTTAAAATATCACATTAGTTGTTTGGTTGCTTTCTTAATGATCCAAACCAGGATCCTTCAAGTATTTGTCCAACATCATAAATATTCTTAATTTCTTGATTCATATAATCTAGAGAATACATTAGACTCTTGTTTAAGGAGTCTTATGTATGTATTTATTTTCAAGGCTAATCTTGAAGTACTTATGAGACTAAATTTGTCTCTAGATCTTTTAGAATATCCAATAATTAACATCTGATAATTCTTTAGTCTAATTTATTTTCTTTAGACCTATAAGACCTGACCTTAACTGGACAACCCCAAAAGAATTCACTAGTTGTTTTAGTTGAATCTTTATTCCATATATAAGTTGTAATTCTTAACTCTTCCTTCCAAATGAATCAATTACATGAAGATATTCCATAAATGTTTGTTTCCAAATAAAAAAAAGTATCAAAAGTAGTTCTTTATTTCTTCATCTTTAATATGAATTGTATGTTTCTTTCACCATCAATTGACTTTTGACAATTAACTCAACCGTACATCAACACATTTATTTTAGTAATACTGAAGTTACCATCAAATGTGTATGAGTACTGAAGTTAAATTACTCTCAGAACAAACAAAACAAACTATAATATGTATTCTTTTATGCACCACTTTCTTTAGTAATTTTCTTTTAGGTGCAATATCTGCAATTCTTACAACTTTATTTCTTTATTATGTATTAAGGTATTTGCTAAGTGAACACTATTTATGTTATTTTTGTTTCAATCTTTTATTTTTCTTACACATAATTGATGTGAGTTCATATAGAGACTATGTCTCCCTTTAGACAATTACAATTCACATCAATTAACTTAAGTGTAAATAAGAAAATCCAAATTAGATGCATGAGAATACATTATTGTAACTCTGACTTTAATGCATTACTTTTGAAACAAAATAAAACATATATTATTTATGAAATCTTTATTCTAATAATACCCTTAGCAATTTTAACCCTTTTAGATATAATTCTTAAAAATACAACAAATTCTAAATATGTCTTAAAAATTATATCATATAAAATGAACTTAAGATGTTGACAAGAAAAATAATCTGTATAAGCAGAAGTGTTAACTTGATTAGATAACAAAACAAATGAACAACCATACTCACAAAATTTTAATAATCACATAAATTCAAAATAATGGTACGTCTCATCATAAGATACCAAACACAACATTAATATTTAGTCTTTGGACATTAAATATTAACTTGCAAACGGTACTCTTTTGTAGTAATCAAATATTAACAATAAGTCATGTCAAACAATTTGTTATCTTTGGATATTCCAATTATTCACATGGCCCACCGAATAATTGTTACATATTTATTACCACATGTGCATAATGTTATTCTGACCAATTATTTATCTTCCTTTGGGCCGATTAAATAACCGCATGAAATACATACACACTACCTTCTTAATTTATAAAACATATTAACCTTCACAAGAGAGCCTACTTTGGTAGGATGTTGCTTCAATTAATTGATTTAATAAATTAATAACTTATGTACATACTTTAAGTGTGTAACTCGACCAATTACTAAACTTCCTTTTGTCCGATTAATAATCGCATAGTTACAAACACAACCGTCTTAATCTTATAAAACAAATATGTTCTATAAATTAATAATTTGTACATTATTTAAATTTGCAATCCGACCAATTATTAACCTTCCTTTGGGCCGATTAACAACCGCATAATTACAAATTTAAGTGGGCCTAAAATTGTACCAAATTTTGAATGTGTTATTAATACCGAAAATCTGAATGTTGTTTTATGTATCAAAATTGCATAAATTCCATGTGTTACACAAAACAAATAATTGTGATTTACTAATCACTCAATTATTTCTTAATATCAATCAACACAATATATAAATATGTATATATATTCGAATGTGTAATATAACATGATTGATTATTCATTCAAATATAATAATAATAATAATTAATTAAATAATCAATTACACAAATTACCTAAAATTCTAAATTTATCAATTATTAGGTTAATTGATTTCCTTAATATTCTTGATAAATAACTTATTGATATTTATTTATTCGTAAATTATTATTAATAATAAAATAATAATAATTCTTTATTTTCTTTCTCTTTATTCTTTATTTTTTTTAATTTCTGAATACATTAATATAAATAATCAATACATTAATTAACTTATAAATTAATTGTATGTATTCATTCTTTTTTTTTTAATTCATTAAATATATTACAAAATTTAATGTAATCAATATTTATAAAATATTATAAATATGTGAAGTAAACATGTATATTTTTCTTTAATTCTCAAATCATAATGTATATACACATACATCATAAGTTTATATATTAAATTTCATAATTCTTAATTTTAATTTTCATAAAATATTTTAACTTTATTCTTAGTTATATATTAATGTATTAATATATTAACCCTTATAAATATTATTTAATCATTAATTAATTAAAATAATTATTATCGATATTTTAATTCCTTAAATTAATTATAATAATTAATTATTATTATAATTAATAAATTCCTTAAATTCCTTACATAATTATATAATTAGAATAATAATAAATTATTATTCTAAAATTCAAAATTCCTTAATTAATTCAGTTAAAATTCTTTATAATTATTATTAAATTCATATACAAAATATATATAATTGAAATATATATAATATATTAATTAATATCTCATTAATTATCTAATTAATAATAATTAGATATTAATTTGACCAATTCTTTAAAAAAAAAATTCAACTTCTTTACCATATATTTCTCTCTTTATGACTTAAATTCAGGTTATTAATTTGAATTATTATTTTCAAATTAATAATTAAATCTAATTCTTGAAATAAAACTTTTCCATGTTCTTGTGATTCTAAAACCGTTTATTCTTTATAATTTCTGAAAAATCGTTTAGATGTCTAAATTCTTTAATTCTTTATTATAACATATACATCAAAAATAATTTATTGTTTATAATTCAGTAAATAAATTTATTATTTATAATTAAGTAAATAAAAACATATTAGATCAAGAATATTTTCATATTCTTTAATTAATAACAATTATATAACCTCAAATCAAATATATATATATATATATAAAATAGAATTAACTTATTCTTAATTATCTCACGTTTTGTTTTATACATAATATTTAGTCTTATTTGACCCTAACTTTATACATAATATTTAGTCTTATTTGACCCTAACCTAACTGTAAGTGAGAAACAAAAATAAAACAAAATTAAACCTGTTCAACTTCCTTATCCTTAAAATGAACATTCAATTCAATTTATTCAATTTCCTTATTCTGAATCTGTTTATTCAATGTGAATATACAGAAATTTAATTGTTATTCATAATCTTGTTAATCAAATTCAACAATCTATCTTTATCCTTATTAAATCTCAATAAATCGACATAGAAAGGCTCTGATACCACTTGTTAGAATTTTTAGTCTAGATCTTTAATCCTTAAATGTATATTCTTAATACTCTATGTTGATAAATCAAGATAAACATATGTTGCGGAAACGTACCTGGATCTTGAATAAAGAATGGTCCATTAAGCCATTCTTCGTTATTCGTTATTCTCTTCTTCTTGATCTTCTCTTGATCTTGGATCTGGACCTGAATCTGAATGTGGATCTTCTCGTTCTGGATCTGGACCGGATTGTTTGATGTGGTGGAGTTTAAGTCTTCCAACCCTATATTGATAGCCCTTCTTTAGTGTTCTTGAGAAATGAACATAAACCTTATTGTTCGATGAGAGAAACAAATAGGTAGGCTATTTATATGGGTTGGGGACCTAGCCCTAATATACCCATTTATTATTCGGCCCATCAACGAAATAATAAATGGTATTTCTGCTTCTACACAAATATATCCCCACATTTATTATAGATGTCTAAATAAGCCCCATAATCTTTGTACTTTAATAGATCACTTTAATTGGGCTTTAATCTTTATTATGATAACAACTAATATACAATTATTAAATAATATATGTACCCAAATATTGGAAATAATTCCAACAGTAGATGTTTGAAGGATTGTTACGTTTTGAATTCATAACTCTTTTATTTGTGTGAGAAACATTAACCAGTTTTGCAAAAGGGCTAATCTTATTCACGAGTACTTGACGAGAATAAAGCAATGAAAGACATAGAGCACAATTTTTAAAGAAGAAACGGATCATGATTCCCGAGAGATAACAAATGAGTGTAAGAGATGAGGATGAGAATTCGAATCAAAGATTAGAAGTTTATTCTTTTGAAGAAAGAAGAGAAGAGAACAAACTAATTCAAAATTCTGATTGTTTCCTCTTTTTTGAAATTTTCGGAGTTAAGAAAAACTCATAATACACCACCTTAAAATGAGTCAAGTTAAAAAATGATTTCTAATATTTTTAGAAGCTCATAAGAATCAGGTTTTGAATTTTCGGAGTTATAGAAGTCCTAATATGTCATTGCAAAGATAGATATTTTTTCAAATGGGTCCCAAAAATTTTGAAAATTTTTATTGACATTAAAAATATTTTTAAAAAGTTTCATTTTCAATTTCATGATTTTTGGACTCATGAAATTCATGTTATAGGTTTTCAATGTTAAGAATTTTGCTAAATGGGCCCTAAAAATTCCAGAAAATAATTATTTTTGAAGAAAATAATATTTTAGAATTTTTGGAAATTTTGAGAAAATTTGAAAGTGGCTTGGACATTAGAATATCATTTTTAAAGTTGTTTGTTAAATCTGGAAAACAAACAGGACCTTAGAGTTTATTTTAATTTTGATTTTTAAAGTTTTAAATCAAAATAAAAAGAAAAGAAAATCCAGGGGCTCAATTAAAAGAAATGAAGAGTTTGAGGCATGTTTTAATTTCGAATTAAATATTTAATTCGAAATTAAAACATAAATACCCATTTAAACATTAAAAAGGCCCAAGGGCCTCTTTAAATAACTTGAAGAAGTTTGAGGAATCAAAACATAACAAAGATCTTCCCGTCTCCGGCGACTCCTCCGGCCAAGGGCGATTCCCGGTGTGCCCTGCGCCCGCAACCCATCATCCTCGCTTGAAGACGACATCGCGACGGTCCATTCGTCGCGTCTGGGTTCCGTCTTCTTCCCGCTGCAGTTCATGCCTTCTGCAGAACGAACTACGAGCGCAGACGGCACATTCTTCCTCTCAGCTGATACGGATCGCAAGATTTCAGCCAAATGAACTTCTCCAATCAAAGAGTGAAACGAAATCCTATTCTAATACAGTCTTAAACCAACCTAATTCAGATAACCTTCAGCCAAGCTCTAACTAATCACGTATGACATCCAACCACACATTTAACAGATTCATGGAACATTCATGATGGATTATCAAACGAATGAAATCATCGGTGTACAGAACCGATGCCTCAGTCATCAACTACAGATCTACATTGGTTTAAGGATTACCTGAACAACAGAGGGAGACGAAGAGAGGAAAAGAATTCGGTCTATCGGAATCGCAAGAGTTTCAGTCATCTGTTCCTATCGTTCTTCTTCTTCTTCGACGGGACGGAATCACCTCGCTCAAGAACGGAACTCCACTTCTCCCTTTTCCTTTCTTCCTTTGGCGACCTTGTTTTGAATCAATCGTCTTGGCCTTGTTTTTAACCCAATGACCGTTAAATTTTTATGACAAATTCCTCACATGACAAACTTGAATCTCCCTTTTGAATCAGCCTAAATGGTCCTTCCTAAACTGAGTTACCATTTTTCAAAATTCTTCATTTATTTAACCTTCAGCACTTGCAACTCTTATACGACTTCGTATGCCCGTATCTTTAGACTCAAGACTCTTATCATGATTAGGGAGTAAGCGATTGGAAAGGTGGGAGTCTTGCCCACAACTTTAGTGTTTTACAGAAATTCTAACACGGTCCGTGTTATTAGGAAAATGGTTGTACTGAAACATGTCGATTCACGCACCAGTTTCACTACGGGCGACCTAATTGGCGAACTGGGAGATCTACTTGGTATCATTGGAAATATATATAACTGAAAGAGATTTCCAATGGTAGCTCATTCACTCAAAATGGTCCAGTGGTTCAAAAGATATGATTTTTAGAAGTGTAGCATACCTCCATTTAGTTTTTGAGATTCAGATCTGGAGTGTTGCCTCTCTTGTACTGATAGGACGAGTGCCTTAATGATCGAGCCATGGTTTGGAGCCAGTTCCATTCGAACGGTATGTGATTCTGTGAATCAGCTTCTCAACCTAAGTTAAATCATCCAAAACCACCAACTATAACTCAAGTTACAAAATTTTAAATGGAAGGGTATTCAGGCTGATCTTTCCAAGAACACCTTTCATTCATGCTGACATTTCGCCTAGCTCGAGGACATCATCAAGAAATCAGGATGAACACGTATCAAGATGACTCATTTCTCTTTTCATTGGTAACTTGAAAGGGTTCTAAAGGTGCAAATTTTTTCTTTTTTTCAAATAATCCTTTTTTTAAAACTTCAGAAGACCGGTCGAATGACCCTTCTTTGACCCGGGTTGATTTGTCAGTTGGCGAGTTCACTCGGGTTTGACCCGTTCTTTCGTTTTCTCTTCTTTTGAGCGCCTTCTGCACATATTTGCCAACAACAATATTATACTCAAAATTTAAGATTTTTCAAAATGTACAATACAAACGTGTCACGGGTTTTGGAAATCGAGTTGTGAAAAACAGCGATTTGACCCTTTGGTACATTTTCTCCAACATAAATATTATACTCAAAATTTACAATTTCTCGTACCGACTATTCTAAAGGTACGAGGAAGACTGTTAAAATCTCGAGTTGACTCTTAAAATTTTACGATTTTACGATTTTAGAGAAGGTTAACGCGTCTGATTTTAAGTAAACTCTTAAATAAGTAAACTCTTACTATTTTAAATTTACGATAATAAGATTTTACGATTTTATTAGTTTATAAATAATTTTGATTTTACGATTCTATAAGATTTTACGTTAAAGAAATAAATTTATATTTATATTTATAAAATAAAATAAAAATTTATTGTTTATTTAAATAAATAAATTAATATAATTAATTTTGTAAATATAATTTTTATAGTCTTATTTACTTATTATTATTTATTTAATTATTTTATATTTAAATATATAAAATTTTAAAATTGTAGTTAGGTATAAAATAATTAATTATATATATAAATAATAATAATATATACCTAATATTTTTCAAATTAAACTTTTACGATTTCAAATAAACTCTAAATTTTACGAGTTTACAACTAATCACCGATTTTACGTAAACTCTCGATTTTTACAGTCTTGGGTACTCGGGGACTCGGGACTTAAGATTTTTGAAATTTATCCTTTGGATAATCGCTTTTAGACTTTTCTGAACAAGTTTTCAAAAACATTTTTTTTTATTAATTTCTCTGTCCAATAACAAACATGAGTATTGTATTAGACCGGGCTTTTTTTAAATATCAAAGATGTAAGAATGGGATGTCTACACTTATATTTAATTTATTCAATATAACTTTGTACAATTCACATTTACAATACTAAATATATCATAATTAATTAAGTAGGAGTCATCTTGTTAATTTTTGAAGAAAATAAACTCTAGTCACCTATAAAACTATTTCTTTAAATTAGTTGTTTCATATAGAAAAGTGCTAAAAAAAACACAAAATGTTGATCAGAAGAGGATAAAAACAAGGAGATATTCAAATATTTCATATAAAATTCAAATATTTCGTTAAGAGACAATTATATTATACATATCACACAAACAAGGAAAGCATCACATGCACAAAAGAAAGCTACACATTAGCCTCTTTGGCATGTTTTATTCATACAATACTATTTATATATGCACACACATAATATTTATGAGAATTAAGATTATTTATTAGAATCACTTTCATTTATGGCACACATCCCTACCTCCCTTCGAGTTCACGCATGCTATCGACGGTGGTAATTCAGATGTAAACGTGCGTTGGTTCCGATCAGTTGCTGACCCATCTTGATGATTGTATTTTCCTCGATTATTGTTAGAAAAATCGTTATCATCGTTGGTCATTAATCGATCATCATGAACACTCGTGACACTAGAAGGGGTGTCCACAAGTTTCTTGGGGGTAGGGAGGGTAGCCTTACGGCCTAAGTTTGCTTCCTCCATAACTTCCTCTTTGGCACTAGTTTGGATGACGAGAACCAAAAAGGTGCCTAGGGCTATGAGAAACACGGACGAAGTCTTCATGGTGCTTAAGTTGAATCTGAACAAATATTTTATGCGATAATTAAGATAGTTTATAAAATAAAAAGAGATTTCATGCATGAAAAGATGAGCTAATTTCATGGTGCTAGGTACTTACTTTCTTTTCTTTCTTGATTGAATATCGTCAAGTTTGTGGTTATAACCTAGATATTTAGGCTGCTTTATATAGTATTAATATGAGCACTATTTTTGATATCTTTTTAGATTGCTTAAGCCCCTTTTGGACATAATTTAAAATAAACCTAATAATTAATAAAGTTTGAATCACCTAATCATATTGGGTCTATTCAGAAATTTGATTGTTTTTTTTTAGAATTTTGATTGTTTGATTGTTTTTGTTTTAGATCTATTTAGGAATGTGATGTTCTATTGTTATTGTTTTTCTATGTATCAAATATATTATAATCATATTATTCGCTTGATATTCTAGCTAGTTTGCATAATGATTCAAGGAACATAAATAATTAAGATAAAAGTGCATATATTTCATATAGCTCAAATAGGTTAGCTAGAGAAAACCCGAAATTATGATATGTCGATCTTCCTTGTTTAAAACGATATCTTTGTCCCGTGCATAGTGAGATCAATCCTTGTGAGAAGAAATTTTTGAGTTGTTTAGTTTTCTACTTTTTTTTTCACTTCTACTTCAGGATGAGAAAGCCGAGTATCTTATCTTAAACATTTTAATAGTGCTAATGACGAGGATATTAAAAAAGGCTGAAAAGAATATACAATAATCAGCAAAATGATTCAAAAAAAAAAGATAAAGTTTTTAAAATCAAAACTTATCAGAGTAATGTCTTAGATTGTCTAGTGACATTATCTATAAAAATAAATAAATGTGAAACAACATTGAAAAAGATGTTATAACTAAATAATTAATCTTAAAGGTGAATCTTAGTATATACTAGAGATATCTGACATGGATCACTCAATCTTTTGTTCATTGTATTCATCGTGTTATGAATGGTTGAAGCAGAAGACATTTCGGGTTGAAGTCCTAGTGGAGAGTATCTATTCGAGATTCAAAATTTTTATAAATCAATTTTTTATCCATGCTGGTTCTGATTATCGGATCTTCTAAGAACAATTATAAAGAAAGAAAACGTTAAAAAAAATTAAGAAGGACAATAATATTTGTTAAAGAGGAAAAATTTTAAGAATCTTAAATACTGCATATCAACATTTAAAAAAACTCTTATAAATAAGTAAATTAGCCTAAAAACTTTAAATTACTTATATATATATATATATACATGCACAAGTCCATTAATAATTAAATAAGCCTTAACTACATAAAACACAATAAATGTCAACAACGAATCATCAATACTTAGATTCACAATTTAATCAAATATTATAATCAACTTAAATCATTTTTATTAAAGTTATATTAATTTAAGTTACTAAATGTACTTAAATTCTTTAGCACCATTTGAACGTACTCATCGTTATCCCTTTTTATAAGTGATATAATTTTATTTTGTTTTTTAAATGAACTAAGTCAAAAGGATATTGAGGTGCCCATGATTATCATGATCAGGTGCATAATGGACCAATGGTGTTTATATATGTTTCCATATTGGGGTCAAATTTTGGTGGTCTTACCTATAATTTGCAATTACTAATAGCTTTCACTTAAGTAATTATTGCAATAAACAGTTATTTTGTGATGCCTCCCACTGTGTAAATGGTTGAAAATGGACAATTTTTATTGTGAAAGATATATAAATATGACCAAATTCGAGTCAATCCTCCACCGAGATAAGCTATCCCAACTAGCCTAAAGGCTACGAAAAAGACCCATTTGCCTCGTGAACCCCTTTTGAAAGTTTTTGGCTCTTCATTTTCTATTCGTGACAAAATCGATCACTACTTCGACATAATGATCCCACTTGCTTAAAAAGACCCAATATCAGCATTGTTTTAGTCGTTGATGACTCATTTATCACCGAAATAAGAAAAAAACACTTCACTTAATTTAGGGTCTTAGTACTTAAGCACGTATTAATTATCAAATACATATCCTCAATAAAAGAAAATGAAGTGACATTTTGCAGTTTATGTATAATTTGATACGTTCCCTTTGCGTAATTTAACTTTGGTAACATGTCATGAATTATTGGTATTTTTACTGTAGGTTTAGTAGATCTTGTATTATATATATATATATATATATATATATATATATATATATATATATATATATATATATATATATATATATATATATATATATATATATATATATATAATCTATAGTATCAATTAAACACTTGTCAGGTTCATACAAAATAACTTGAATGTTTAGGAATAACCCATATTTGAATTTAGTGAATATATATATACTAATGGAGATTATTTGATTTGCAAGTATTTGTAATAGCTAGTTTGATGTTTTTACTATTTTAATGTTTCAATTATTATTGTCGAAATGAATCTGTTACGATAGTTTTAGTGTCAAGAATTTTAGTTAAAATATTGTTTATCACGAATTTAATTCTTACTAAAAAAATTTTTTAAATTAATCACTAAAAATATCTTAAATTAGAGTAAGAATCATAATAGTAAGAGTTTTTGCTAATTTTTAAATTATATATATTATTATCGTTAAAATTGTACTATTAATTTTATTCTTGTATATTTATTCAAATTTATTGGAGCCAAATGGATATTTTAAACTTTAATTCGAGATAACATAAATATATTTAATTAGAGTATATTTACAAATTCATTTATGTATATAACTATACAAAATGTTATTTTACTTTTATTTAAAGAATATATTATATTTGTTTTATTGACATTGATGCATATAATTAATATAAAATTTCAACTCTAATTAATAGTTTTTTTAATATTATTATTATTTATTGTAGAAAATTAGCATTTTCTCCCAAGTTTAGAGTGTTATAAGGGAAATCAGTTCATTTTGGTATACTAGGTCTGGTCGCTTTTTAGTTAATTGATCAAAAATTTTTAAGTCGTGTGAATTAATTTTTTGAGAATTAAAAAAAACTACCATGACCATTATTATTATTATTTTGTTAGTGCATAATAATAACATTATAATATCAAATGCTCTTGAAACATTTAATTACTTGTACATAATAATATCAAATTTGTAACTATTTTTGACAAGGAAAAAACATAACATTATATGGTCACAAATTGTGAAATCCCACATATCCAGAACAGAAAGAAGATTAAGTCACTAATTTGTGAGCCAAATTTTAAACTTATAATTATTGAATCTCAAACAAACCAATGTCCAACTAATGGCTTAATTATCATGGTCGTTTTTAGAGATCTTTTGATTTTACTTTTTATTCAAGAGCTCACATGCTAATACATGTACATGATAGGCTCCATCCAACCTTACTTACTTCACACATTAATTAAACACTACATAATATAGCATGATCTTACTTTTCAACACAACTTCATTACCAATCTTAATTAATTCATAGTTAGTCTAGGGACAAAAGCGACGACTCTCGCCTTTTCTACATGGGTCTTCAGGACGGTCAGTCGTGTCAAACGAGCGATGGCTAGTTCCCGATGCATCTCCATGACCATATTCTGCAACCTTATTATTTGAATCGCCTTTTTTGTCAAACTCAAATAAAGTTTTCTCGGTTGGTACTTCCTTACCCACCATATTTGGGCTCTTATAACCGGTTAGAATAAGGCGATGATCCTTCGAAGGATGGGCTATAGCAATAGAGGTCAGAAGGGTCATGAGGACGAAAATTGAAAGGGTGGAGCAAACAATGAAGGAGTTGATCTTCATGATTAATGCTAATTAATATATTAGGGTTTTCATTTATATTGGAGATTAGGGTTACTGTGCCTATTGGGAATAATTAAGTGTACGTGTTGAAAAAATGAAACATTTGATAACAATTGTGACGTTATAGGCTTAATGGAGGGATTAGTGGAGGTATATAGTCTAATGGGCAACAATTATTAATCATGATTAGGGTTGATAATCAAGGAAATAATTACTGTTTTGGTCACCATAAAGATCATGCCTAAAAGTGGAATATGTTTCCATTTTAGGGTTTACAAATGGGCTGACCTAGCTATTTGTTTTTAGAGGAAAATCATTTACAAATTATTTTAGTTGTATAAATATTGTTTATATAATCATATATGAAATACAAAAAATCTCGTAAAGCTTTTAGAGGGTTCGCAAAATTATTTTTCGATTAAATCGATCGCGTAAAATAAATTTGACTCAATAATTAAATAGCATTACTTACATTCTTCTCGAATCTCGAGTAAGAAGAAGAGTCTAAATGATAAATTTGACTAAATTTCTTATTTTAACTTTATTGATTAAAATAATTTTCAACTAATGAGTCCCCGACTAATTTTTCTCGCAAAATTATGAAAAGTTATTTAGTGTAAAAACGCTAGCTATAGAATCAAAGATTTTTCAAATGGGTCAGGTGCATAGTTACACGTAAGAAAGAGCGTCGACGCTATGTCTCACGTGCTCGTCAAGATTTACTGTCTCTACTGATATGTCTTAGCCATTTTTTAAATTATATTCACATGTTTTATCATTTTTAGATCATATCTCTATACTATGAATCTACTTATGTCATATCTTAAGTGTAAGGATGACATAGAAGATTAATATTAATTCAGAATAGAGGAGGCCCGTTTATTATGGCAACAAAGTATTCATTATGTGTGACCTATTTTATTGGAATTTATGAGTAAATACATCTATCTATAAACGAAAGTGATACATATAGGCAAGAATACGTACACGAATGACAATTCAAATATAGGTAACTAGTCAAATGGTTTGAAATAAATGAAGAAAATAATTTTATAGTCACAAATTAATTTGTGAACACGAAAAAATAAATGTCATATTTTTTGAAATTTTAAAACAAAAGTTATTTCTCAAATAAATATGTGAAATGTTAAAAATGTAGTAAAATAGGCCCTTATTGGAAATATTTTTGGTTTATATAAAAAAAATACTATTTTTTTTTTTTTAGTTTTTTTTTTTGATTGAAAAAGAATAAATAAAGAAAATAAGTAACAAAAACAAAGAAAAAAACAAGAATTAAGGTAAAATGGACTATGGTCAAACTTCAAAGGGGTCGCGGTCGGAAAATGCCTACGTCATAAATCAAGTTAGGCGCTTAATTTCTCGGTCAAATGCAAGTCCCTACGTCGTCGGTCGAAGCCACGGTCGGTGAAGAGTCACTAGTCGGGTGCAGATTGTAACGAAGTCACAATCAGAACTTCGATGATTGAACAGTGAAGAAATATATATGAAAGTGAATAGAAAATTAGAGAATGAAAAACAAACTGGAATGAGAATCTGTCTATTGAAATTTTTGTAAATAAGAACACGATTACAATCCTTAAATAAAATAAAGCATAACTAAGACATTAAACAAAAGACATGAAGAGTCTCATTACTAGATAAGATCAAGAGTCTTAGACAATCCAAGAGGCTCTCTTTAACAACTAAAGACTCCTTAATTATTATTATTATTATTACTTTAATTTCTAACACTCCCCCTTAAAGTGATGCCCGATGAACTAGTCCCAACTTAGATCGTAGATTTTCGAACGGACCTTTAGGAAGTGCTTTTGTGAAGATATCAGCAACATTGTCTTCACTCCTTACTGCAACCATCTCAATGATTCCCTCTAGTACTTTTTCACGAATAAAGTGATGCTCCAACTCAATGTGTTTTGTCCTCGCATGAAACACAGGATTTGAAGTCAATTTAATAGCACTCAAATTATCTCCATGTATAGTAACTGGATGATCAAACTTGACATGAAAATCCTCCCAGAGTCTACGAAGCCATATGCACTCCTGTGCTGCGTGAGTTGATGCTTTGTATTCTGCTTCTGTTGTAGACAAGGATACCGATCCTTGTTTCCTACTACTCCAAGATATGCTAGTGTTTCCACAAAGAAAAACAAACCCAGATGTGGACCTTCGATCGTCTCGATCTCCAGCAAAGTCAGCATCTGCATATCCTTGCAGGACAAATTTTGCATCTTTCTCATATAGTAGACCAATATCTAGCGAGATATTAATATACTTCAAAATTTTCTTTGCTTCTTCGAGGTGTGGTTTCCTTGGCTCCTGCATGTATCGACTCACCACTCCAACTGCATAAGCAATGTCAGGCCTTGTTATAGTTAGATAAATCAAACTTCCCACAAGAGCACGATAAGGACGAGGATCTGGTAGACATGTTCCTTCGTCTCGACTAAGTCTAGGATTTACGTCGAGAGGAGTATAGCTCTTTTTCCATCAGTCATACCAAAATTTTCTACCAACTTCTTTGCGTAGTTGATCTGCGATACAAACAACCCTTTATCGAAATTTTCGATTTGCAGACCAAGGAAGGTTCCAAGTTCACCAAGCTTCTTCATCTCAAAACGAAGCGAGGGCTCATCTTGTAGACGAGCAACCTCATCATAGTTACTGCCCGTCAAGATTATGTCATCCACATAAAGAAGCACCACCACCATCTGTCCTTGACTCTTCTTTATAAACAAACTTGAGTCGGATTCTGAAGCCTTGTATCCACAAAATTGAAGATATTCTGCAATCTTTCCATACCAAGCACGCGGGGCTTGCTTTAATCCATATAGTGCCTTCTTAAGTCTACAGACCAATTGGGGACCACTAGTCTGCTCGAATCCAGGTGGTTGTTCCATATATATTGGACGATCAAGTTCTCCGTAGAGAAATGCATTCTTGACATCCAATTGCCACAACTTCCATCCAGAACTTGCTGCTAAGGCCAACACAATGCGAATTGACGTCATCTTTGCAACTGGGCTGAATGTCTCCTCGTAATCTTCTCCATACTTATGTGAGAATCCTCGAGCGACCAATCTAGCTTTGTATCGATCTATGTTTCCATCAGCCTTTCGCTTGATTCGATACACCCACTTACATGTGACTGCTTGAGTATCAGGAGGCTTCGGAACAACGTCCCATGTCTCATTCTTCTTGAGAGCATGCATTTCCTTCTCCATTGATGTCACCCATTACTTGACATTTTTTGCTTCATTATAAGAAGTGGGTTCCTCGTCGTCTATTGCGTTTGCCAAGAAACAAGAAAATGTTGTTATAAAATTATCATCCCTGAATCGACAGGGCCTTACAATGTTTCTTTTTGGTCGAGATTCCCTATTCTGTTGTTGACTTGATTCTTCCTGATGTGGACTTCCTGGTAACCTTTCACTTTTGGATCCTTCATCGACTGAAGTATCTTGAGCTAAGTCAGGGCTCCCCCTGTCACTATTATTACTACTACAGGAGCTTCCCGTAGACGTGGGAATGGGAAGATCAGTCTGAACAATTTCTTCAATATTCTTCATATAGTGCGAAGAAATTTCGTCGAAAACAACATCTCTCGACACAGTGCATTTGTGGGTTGATGGATCCATACACCGCCACCCTTTCCTTCTCTGGTCATAGCCGACAAACACGCATTTGACTGCCTTCGCATCCAATTTTCTCCTTCTCGAGTCTGGAATATGGACATAACAAGTAGATCCAAAAACTCGAAAATGTTTAACATTTGGCTTAAAACCAAAAAGCATCTCAAATGGAGATTTGAACTCATTCGGGCTAAGGGGAACTCGATTGATGACATGAGTAACACAACTCATACCTTCTGCCCATAACTGCCTTGGTATATTCTTCATATGCAACCAAGACTTACAAGTCTCTATAAGGTGTCGAATCTTCCTTTCGGCTATCCCATTCTGTTGTGGGGTCTCAGGGCAGGAGAGTTCTCTTTTTATGCCATTTTGCCTACAAAACAATTCAAACTCTTTTGAGCAAAATTCCCCACCATTGTCTGTCCGCAATACTCGAATTTTCCTTTCCTGTTCTCCTTCTACCGTCTCCTTGAACTCGAGAAATTTAGAGAACACTTCAGACTTCTCTTTCACAAAGTACACCCAAGTGAACCTGGAGAAATCATCCACAAACAGCAACATATATTTACTTCCCGAGTATGAGGCATTTCGAGTTGGTCCCATCAAGTCACTATGAACTCGATCCAAAGGACCCTTACTTCTCGATACAGAGTTGTCAAAAGGAAGTCGATGAGCCTTCCCATATTGACATCCTTCACACACACTGCCCTCCTCAATTCTCAAATCTTCAGGTAGACCTTCGACAAGTTTCTTTCGAGACATAACACTGAGCTTAGTCATATTGACATGCCCAAGTCTTGCATGCCATAGAAAAGAGGTGCTTTTGTCGTTCACCCTTTCTATGTACAAATTTGAAGCTGAAAGGACAAAGAGATCATTTACCCGAGTTCCAGTGTGGACCACATCCGCCTTGATTTCTTTCACGTTCCTTAAGAACTTCACATCATTTGGACCAAACAACACCAAATTTCCAGCGTCTACAGCATTTGCAACTGAGAAGAGATTCTTCTGAATTCCTGGAACGTGGTAGACATTCTTCAGAGTAATAGATTCTCCTTTATCGCTTTCAATGACAACTGATCCTTCCTTTTTAACTTCGTGAACCGAGTTATCAGCCGTGACAATGTCAGCGCCCCCATTATGAACTCGACTTGACGAGAACACAGAACCATCTCCAGTAACATGATTCCCGCACCCTGAATCGACGATCCACCTTTGATCGATCTCATGTTTACCATGAGAAGCCTCTGTTTTCGTTTCCTTCGAAGTCGTCACATCGACATGAAAAGCCTTGTCCCAGTCCTCCTCAACACGCTGGTTAGACTTTTCTCCGAAATTTGAACCAGCAAAATTTCCATTCAAATTTACTCGATAGTCTCTCTTGAAGTGTCCAGTCTTTCCGCACCTGAAACACTTAAGGGACTTCTTAGGAATATTTGAAGAATCTTGACATGTTTCTTCCTTCTTCGACTTTCCCTTTTTCCAGCTCGATTTCTTCACGAACAACGCACTATTCGACTCCTCCTTTATACTCGTTCCAGCCATTTGTGCGGCCAACGACTCTTGAGATGACAAGAGATTTTCAAACTCCTCGAGTGAAGGTTGTTGAGCCCAACTTTGAATCGAGGTGATGAATGGTGTATATTCGGGTCGAAGTCCTCGAACAATATGCCTCTTTGTTCGAGCCTCTGAGATTTTCTCATCTGGATTCAATAAAGAAATTTCTGAGCATATGTTCTTTACCTTAAGAAAGAACTCCAAGACAGATCTGATTTGCTTTGCGGCTGCCAACTCATTTTCAAGCATTTGGAGACGAGCCTCGTTCTTCTTATTGAAAAGACGATCAAGCGTTTCCCAGATCTCACGAGCAGATCCACAACCGATGATGTGCTCAAACAGATTGTGGGAGATTGACCTCTTCAACACAAATTTTGCCTTCGCGTTGAGTCTCTTCCGCTTCTTCGATGCTTCCGCATTTTCAGCAACATCCTCAAGAGCTACATCATCATCGTCTACGACGATGTCCCACAAATCTTCCCCAACCAGGTACGATTCCATACAGGTTTTCCATATCTGATAGTTTGACTGGTTTAATAACTCCAAACCGAGTCCAGCTACACGACCACCACTTTCCATATCGAATAACAACGATATCTTCTTCAACAATATTACCAAAGCTCTGATACCATGTAACGAAGTCACAATCAGGACTTCGATGATTGAACATTGAAGAAATATATATGAAAGTGAATAGAAAATTAGAGAATGAAAAACAAACTGTAATGAGAATCTGTCTATTGAAATTTTTGTAAATAAGAACACGATTACAATCTTTAAATAAAATAAAGCATAACTAAGACATTAAACAAAAGACATGAAGAGTCTCATTACTAGATAAGATCAAGAGTCTTGGACAATCCAAGAGGCTCTCTTTAACAACTAAAGACTCCTTAATTATTATTATTATTATTACTTTAATTTCTAACAGATTTCCACGATCGGGGAGAAAGACGCGTGGTCGAGAAGGAAGGCACACGGTCAGACTCTCGGTCAAATGACTGAAGAACACGGTCGGAAACAACACTAGAGGTTTCAACCCTCGGTCCCAATGTAGGTCGTGTCTGGTTTTCTCGGTAAAAAACGAGACAACGATCGGGCTCTCGGTCGGACGACCTAACCTCAAGAACACCAAAAACCAAAAAAACTAATATTGCCCTAAAATCGAGTTTAAAACTAGAATTGTAAATGTTGACTTTTAGGGTTTGATAAATAACATGTTGGTTGTTTTGAACTCATGTCCTCAAACAAGATCCCAAAAACACGTTATAATCAAAGTCCGATACTTTTTTTTAAAATTTGAAGTTTTTTAAATACAACATTTGTAAACCATCAATACAATTAGAATATGCAACTAATTTAATAAAAGAATAACAATATACAAGTAATAATTCAAAATTGACCAAAATAAATTTTATTCAATCAAGCTTATACATAATGAATGACTGGTTTAAGGATCATTACAATTAGAGATGGTAATTATAATCCGCCTATTGGATTCCGATCTGAATTATCTTGTTATGGATGGTTTTTCTCCAATTTAACCATCACACGAGTGAACGAGTCATATACGAAAGAGATTGAATGAAATAGCTCGCCCTATTGACTAAATAAAGAAAAGTTCAGAAAACCAACCTCAGGATGTAGTTGATCGAAGATTGTATATTTGTGTCCCCGATCTCACTCTAATTCTACCGTGAACACTTATAAATACAATGAACTATATAACATAATCAATATATTTATTTATTCTTCATATTTTATAAAAGTTTTAATTAATTAATTTATAATAATATAAAATTTTAATATATTATAAAATATATAATATTAAAAAGTTCGTTTATATAATTTTATCAAAAAAAAAATATTTATTTTACCGAATATGATATAATGGTGTCATATCTTCTAAAAAGGTAATTCTATTTTATTTCTTATTATTGTTTTTGTTCGAAAGTTACTATTTCATACATATATTTAAAATGGAAATTTTTTGGTTAAAAAACTCAAAGCGTGGGGATTTTCTGAAATCGAACGGGACGGAGAGATAGTAATCGCATTTCCCATCCCTATTTACCGTACTTAAATATGATTTTTTTTTTTTAATGAAAATATATAGAACTCAGAGACTTCTATTCCATATTCAAATATTGTATTATTGCAAAATGCACTCTTAAATTTTGTATACACCCTTTTTCACTATTTCTTAATCTGAGAGTAATTATTCATGAATTTCATTTTCTCACTTTGTATTAAATCTCTTACATAATTGGACTATGATTTTTTCTCTCATTTCCAAAGTTATTTCTTCATCCTTCAAAAGAATTTCAAGCTTCATCAAATATGAATTTTTTATCTCCAATTTTTCAGTAAAACTGATGGAATTAAAGTATTATTTAAATTAGAGTATTTGTGATATTAATTGGTAATGTAGTAATGCACATGCTAATTCAATAAGTGATCGATCACGATGATTAAATTTAATTTGTTTATAATGTAACTATTGGAGTTGACTATAAAAATATTTAATTCCATGATTTTTTATAAATATCCTAATATGATAAGGATCCAATAAAGTTAGTGTTAACACCTTCTACTAATCAGTCCTATTTTATTTTCTCTCTTTTTTTTAACTTTTTGAATGTCAACTTAATTTGATATAATGCCCCAATAAGGCTATACAACAATTCGATCACTAATATATATCTAGGATTAATTCAAATATCCACAGTAAAATCATCGTAGATCAAATAGTAAAAGATTTTCGATAGATCGTGATGGGACACACCGTGCTAGTATTATTTAGTATTTCAAATATCAAAAGCGTAAACGACAATTTTGGAGCTCATTTTATCGACAAAACTTTCCTCACAATAAAATTGAAAAAACCTCATAGATTTTACAGATAAATTCATCAAAAGAAAGTATGAGTGTGAAGACAATCCCATATTAATCTCATAAAAAATCTGGTAATTATCATTAATATAAAAAAAAAGGTTACATTAATGGAATTAATTATTATTTTTCTTTATTTATTATATTTTCATTATTTTATATCCTAACAACTCTTTAACACAGACAATTTTCCTGTCTGCCATGATTTCCGTATTAAGCAATTGACAGCTGGAATATTAATTATTAAAGTCCTTTACTATTTTTCTAACTGATCTTTTTTTTTAAATAATTTTAAAATTATTAAAAAATATTTTTCTTTTTCTCATCCAACTTTACTTTAAAAAACTCTTATATAGTTTTATTAAATAAATCAAATTAATAAATTTCTATCAATTAAAATAATAAAATAAAATATTAATATAGGACCACTTTATCATTACCAACCTATGACTTTAAAGCATCCCAAATTATAGTGGTAGGACCCACATAATATTGAAAATACCAAACTACCCCTACCCAACTCAACGACAACTTAATTCTGTGGTCCTAAACTACAAACGTTTGTCTGTCTCTTTCTTACATGTGAAGTCTTTCTCTCTCTCACATGCATTGTTTTTTTTCATAAATCCAAATTAAATTAATTAAATAAAAAAACAATTACCAATATATATATTAATTAAGATCTAATTTTTATTCAAATAATAAATTAAATACAAATTAATGTAACAAATGTTGTATGATAATAAAATGTATTAATCTGAGTTTCCTTTACCTGATAAAGAAAGATGATCACAGCCGTCCATTCTTAGAATGTACCATCTTCCTAAAAACAACTTCCCTATCCAATCCAAACCCATCAATTCTTCTTTCTTCAATCATCTCAGATTTCTCAAACAACTTAATCAACGGTTCCAAACTAAACAAATCATTCGCCGAATACTTATCAGTCCGTTTAGATACCGACACGTGTAAAACACAAATCCCTCCAGGCTTTAACGTCCGTTCGATCTCCGAAACAAATTTCTCAGGATAAAGCGCGTGATCAAACACGTTCGAGAACTCAAACTCAAAATTCTCATCATCGAACGGTTGAGAATGAAAGTCACCTTGAATAACCAAAGGTGGGTAAGGTACTAGATCAATCCCGATTGAATCGGATACTCCGACCCGTTTTAAAGCGGCAACTTCTTGACCGACCCGAGCACCTATGCAGAGAGATTTGGAATTGTTTGAGAGAAGATTTCTTTCTTTCAGACTAGTGAAGAAGAGAGAGAAGACTCGGACTTTGCGATCCCAATCTCGGGTTTTCCATATGGTTCGGAGCTTTGGATTTAGGGTTTTGTTTAGTTGGTGATGGAGGTAAGCGTCGTAGGAGGAGTAACCGGATCGGATTCTTAAGTCGGCGTCACCGCCGGCGGAGACGGCGGCGGCGGGAGGTTTGAGGCGGCGGCGGGAGGTTTGTAGAGTGAGAAAGGCGAGGAGAGAGAAAGAGAAGATTAGAGAGATGAATAAAGGTTTGAAGAGAATGGGTTTCATTTTTGTATGATAGAGAGAGAAACAGAAAAGAAGGTTCAAGAAGGAAGATGAAACTGATTTCAGTTTTGATTCAGTTTCAACTGAATTGAAAAAAGAAATAAAGAGAGAGAGAGAAACAGAAAAAGGAAGGTTTAAGAAGAAGATGAAACTGATTTCAGTTCTGGTTCTTATTCAGTTCCAACTGAATTGAAAGAAAGAAAGAGAGAGAGAAAGAGTTGTAATTTTGTGAAACTTTTTTTTAGTGATAGCAATATATAAAGCTAGAATAATAATAATAATTTATTACACTTGTTAAATTTATTCACTAATTTAAAACAAATAAGTTACTCTATAAAACAAATATGTTAAAAAGTAAAGAAAGATCATTTAGAGAAAAAAATAATAATAAAATATACACATTAAATATTTTTTTATCTAATTAAAATTTTAATTAAATTTGAAAATTATATATTAATAAAATATATAAAACCCAATTTATTTTAAAATAATTGTTAGTTTTAACTTAAAATATTTTTAATATTTAAAATTAAATTAATAATAAATTTAAACTATTTTAAGTAAAAATATATCATAAATATATAATTGAATAGTGATTTATTTATTGTTATTGATTTATAAAAAAATTAAAATAGTTAATATTTAAAAATAAATAATATATATAATATTAATTATTAAATTTTAATGTAAATAAATAAAAAAATAAATAAGCTACCTAGCTAAGGCAAATGAAATAAACTTAATAAAATTAACCATTTAAAGACTTTTTGGAAATAAAAAATTTGGAATTTTTTTTTTCTTTTAAAGAAACGTTTATTATTGTATAAAAGATGTTGTAAAATCAAATAAAAACTAAAACTCTTTTATGAATAAAAATCTTAATTAACTTCAAAACTTAAGTGCAAGTTGGTTTGGTATATGTATTATTTTTATTAAATATTTATTATCATATATTATTTAAATAAAAAATCTAATTAGAAAAAACATATATATATATATATATAATTATAAAGTTATGTAATTTTATCAAAATGATGGATGCATAAAATGAACTCTGTAATTAAACTTTAAAATATTGAGATTCAAATTAATTATGTAGGATTTTAGTTTAAATTTAAGATTAGTTCATTCTTGTTTGAACTAATTAAATTATGTATTTTTAATGTGTTATTTACAGAAAACATTGTGACACATGGCACGTCGTGTTCGAACTTCAAACCTTGTTTGTTACTTAGACACATGTGTTCAAACTTCAAACATTGTTTGTTACTTAAACACATGTGTTATGTTTATTCGTGTCTATTCTTAAATAAATGAGTTTAAATATATAAAACAATATATAGTGTATATATAAATAATATGCTAAAAAAGAGATTTGATATTATTGTAGAAAAATATTATAAGAATATATATTATCATATTATTATAAAGATAACTCAACTAATAAATATTCTTAAGTAATTTAAAATAAATTTGTGTAATCTTTAAATGACCACCTAAATCTAAATAGATATTTATAAATAATTTAAAAAAAATTAAAAAAATCTTATTTTTAAAGATTTTTTCTGCTTTTTTTATAATATTAAAACTAGAGAATATTGTTGTATATTTAAAATAAATACAAAATAGATTAAAAATTTCCAATTAAAAACTATACACCTTTAATATATATATATATATTGCAACAACATCATCAATTTTCTCTTTTTTTCCTCTCTCTAGCATGTTAATGAACTTTCAAAGGATAACTTTTTAAATCTTGTTGAATACATTTTTCTATTTTGAATTGGGATAAAATATAAATTTAGAAGTTTAGGAAAGTTTTTTTTTAATTTATATTTTTTCTAAAATTATTTATTATAACTTTTTTTTTTATATTAAAGATTGCCTTTAATTTATACAATTGTTAAATATTTTAATTTGTTTATCATTTTATATTTTCAATATAATAATATAAAATGACAAAAAAATGTTTAACCTGTGTACATAAATTAAACAATGGTATAAACTAAAGGCAATCTTTAATATAAAAAAAAAAAAGTTATAATAAATAATTTTAGAAAAAATATAAATTAAAAAAAAACTTTCCTAGACTTCTAAATTTGTATTAAGTGAAAAGTTACTAGAGATTTTAATGACAAAATTTAAAAAAAATGTCTAATTTTGATCAAATTTTTTGAATATAGTCTTAAATTTGTTGTTTATCTCATTTTCAATTATTTTACTATTTTTTTTGATTTTTATAACGAAAAGGATTTTATTCAATCTACATTATGGTCTTCCTTTCTTGGTTTTGTATAAGGTAAATACTGAACTTTTAAAAACTATATTTTTTTTATAAATTTATTAATAAAATAGGCTTATAGGATAGTAAAAAAAATATTTTTCTCTCAATATTTTAGTATTTTTTTATTTATAATCTCTTATTTATAATAAAAAAAATAAGTTTTATTTATAATCTCTTATTTATAATAAAAAAAATAAGCTGGTCGATTATATTTAATTCCATATATACTAGATGTTCACACTAGGTGTTCACGATTAAATATCAAAGTTTTTTTTAGAATAAGCTTCAATCAAATTAACTAAAAAAAATTAAATATAAAATTTTGCTAATAATATATATATATATATATATATATATATATATATATATATATATATATATATATATTTTTATGAAATAATTATTATATTACTCCTTATATTTTAACATAAATTTAAGGCTATCAACCTCAAATTTATCCATATATGAATTATTATATTAACTTAGGTTCCTTCCTAACTTTGAAGAGTTGAATATCATAAATTAAAATTTTAAAAAATATGCATAATTTAGTTAAGCTGATTATAGATCTGAAATTGGAAAATGAAATAAGTGTCTCAATTTTAATTGAAAAAATATATTATATATTCCCTTTACAAACTTTTTTTTTTAGCTAATAAAATAATGTACATCAATATAATAATAATAATATAATTTTGTTTCTATTATAAAAAAAAAAATTTACTTATGAACCAATTTATATATAATATTTTTAAACAGAATTTATTTAAAATTATAATATTTAAATATTATTTGGAAAATAAATAAATCGATCAATATATAAATATATATATATATATGAGAGAATAAAAACCAATGAAAAAATTTATATTATTTATTAATTAATTGACATAATTCTCTTGGAAACCGATTCAGGGAAACTTCTCTTTTTCTTCATGCATCCATCCCTAAACCAAACAAGTGGACAACAACTATTAAAAAGAACCATATATATATAAATATATATATATATATATAATTATTTTGTATTGATTTATTTTTCTATATTTAAATAATATTAATAAAGTATATAATTAAATTGAGTATTTTATTTCCAAGATATAACAAACAACTGTAGGTGAAGACTTTAAAAAATATGTATTATGGGAAA